>NW_020451260.1:770664-781171 GCF_003343035.1 Apteryx rowi
GACCAACCCCGACGCAACGTTGGCTTCGGCACCACCTTCCCCCTGAGACCAACCCCGACGCAACGTTGGCTTCGGCACCACCTTCCCCCTGAGACCAACCCTGACGCAACGTTGGCTTCGGCACCACCTTCCCCCTGAGACGGGAGCAAAGGGCGGCCGATTTCGTGGTGCTGGCGCCGGGGTCACCGGCGGCTGGGACACTGCAGACGTGACTGTTAACCCCACGCCGACGGCCAAAGCCAGCGGATGGACCGAAGCGGCCACCGAGTGCTGCAAGGTCAAGGGTGGGAAAGCACCAAGAGCACCAAGGAGACCTGTTCGGCTTTGCCCCAGCGGTGAGGACCTTTTTCCAGGAGCACCGGGAAAAACCGATGTGCAAACTCCTATTCGAGACCTGTATCATTGCGACGAGGACACAGAACAYGACCTGCAACCCCACCAGCTCGCGATAAGCCAAGAGAAACTGGCACGGAAAAAGAGGAATTTCACCTCCCGTCTAATCTCTCGTGCAATTTGCAGTGTACTGACGGGGGCGGGGGAAGCAAACAAGTCCAAAAAAAAAAGTCCTTCCAAGCCAAATTTCCAGGTAGGTTTTCAGAACACTAGAAAAAGCAAAGAAAATCTAAATTGCAGGACATGGAAAAGGGCCTCTGTGCCTTCCGTGGCGTTCGCGGGCCTTCTGCACGCGCCACCCCAGGGACCGTTTGCCCCAAGCCCTTCACAGCCCGCTGGGGACAAGGTCCAGACGGCTTTAACCTCCTCACGTCCCCGCTTCGGAGGGCTCCGATTATTGCCAGAAGGCTAATCCGGAGGATAGGCACGTGTTAAAACTCGCGGGTGCCTACAGCCGGGATGCGCCCGCCCGAGGTGCCCCGGCAAATCACTGCCGCTCACTCCTTGGGTCCGACCAGCCACAGTGCGACAGCAGCCCCCAAAGAGCTGGTAGGGGCTGGCGTGTCAACACGTACTCAGGGAGCCCTTGATCCGTGGATTATTGACACGAGAGACCATAACATCTCTTTAGGAGCCATTACAGCCTATCGTGTCGGTACTTAGAGGGTCCTTAATCCGCAGGATTGACAGGCTAGACCGTAAATTTGTGTCTAYGTCTAATTAGGCAGCTCTTCTTACTCAACATAGACAGTAACCATGAGAGCTGAAGAGCCTTCAGATCATTTCTTTAATTTATTAGCAAGTTGCCCACCCAATCGCTTACATTTGTCCTTGAYCCCAGCAATGTAGTTCAACTTTACATAAAAATCCATATCTGGCCTCAGCATCCCCCCAAATTTTTGTTTTCTCACCAGCAATAACATAAAATCTCCCTGTCTGGAGAAAGAGAATCTCTTCCTCTGGAGGAAACCCTGCGCCTGAAATTCCTCTTCTGTCAAAAGCCACTTTGATGGCAGTTAAGTGTTTTGCCTGGGGAAGAAGAGGCTTTTGCACTCCATTTGTCCAAGTTTTATAAGGGCTGGTATCTGGAAGCCAAGATGTCGCCAACAGATCTGATCTCCTTGAGCCTGATGGGGACACAGCAGATAAAATCTGGCATCAGCCAGCAGGGGAAGCAGTCAGGGATTTCCCAACATTTGTAGCTAGGGCTTCGGTCCAGACTCCTTTTAGGGGTGACCAGCTCCGTGTAGCCCTCCCAAACACTAATGGGTGCCCTCGACTCGGTCCAGGTCCACTGCCAGGTCCACTYCTACATTATGACTCCCTGGGGAGTCAAGCAAGAGTTTCCATCACCAGCACCAYGGCTGGAAAAACCTCTTGTGAAATCTCTGCCAAGCTTCGGAACAAAAACGAGGTCAGGTTACGCGGTGGAGAAAGGACATCCGATCCCTGAGGACATCCCCAAAGGTTTCCACCCCAACTCGGCAATGCCTCGGGCCAGGCTTCTCCCGGGGCGCTCCACGTGGTACCCAGCCCCGAACTTTGCAGGGTAAATCGGGGATGGGAGGYGAAAACGAGCAAACGCTCTGGTTGCCCACAGAGGTTGTGGAGTCTCCATCCTTGGAGATGTCCAAAAGCYGTCTGGACAGGGTCCTGGGCAACGTGCTCCAGGTKACCCTGCTGGATCCGGCACRGCCTTTGCCAACACCTGGGCCCAGAAGGGAACTCAAAGCTTGGAAAACATAGGATGATTAATACAAACGTGCATGTGCAGAACGGTGAGCTCCTGCATCCCGACGCCCAGATTTACCTCGTACAGGTGCAAACTGAGGGGAACGGGGAGGGGGGGCAAGCCGAAAAGAAAGAGCCGAAGTGAAACCCCCGAGCGCACGGCGTCCGCCAAACAAGCGATCCGATTCACCGACATCCCCTGAGTCACTGCCGCTGTCTAATTACGGCGATTAATCAATGGCCACGGCTAAAAACCGCCCCCGAGAAGAGAAGAACCTCTTCTGTGCCCGGCTACGTTCGCTTTAAAAGCCAGCGGCCACCGGTCTGMGTCTGCCGCGGCGACACGAGGGAAGGAGAGAAAAAAAAAAACACACACACCAAAAATGCCTGTCTGCCTGTCTCCGGCGGTTAGAGAGGAGCCAGCTGACTCCGGTTTCCTCCGTACCAGGCTTTGGGCCTCATCAGCCATGCAAATTATAGAGTACCGCGCTGTCTGAAGGCCGAATTTCGACTCAGCTCAGAGAAAAGCCTTAGAGGAAGGGTGGGGATGCAGAAGGCAGCCAAAGCCATTCATAATATTTACAGTAAATGGGCCTCTTTGCTGTTGTTTAGTATACAGCCCGTCTAATTATTTTTGAAGTTTTAATTTCACAGCGCCTCCTTTATCTGCCGCCGCTCCTCTCGCCCCCCCTCCAAGGTGTGGGAAACTTTGCTCTTTCTCCTGCAAGAGGCAAGCTGGGAATCCCTCCCTCGCCCCGGTCCTCTCCGAGAACRAGCCGCGGAGTTGGTTAGGAAAAAAACGCTTCAAGGGGGGGGACGCAGGGGTAGGGAGAGAGGCGAGACTTGTGCTGGACCGGCTGCAGGACCTTGGAAGCATCATGAGATGCCCTCCAAGCTCGTGGACACCTTCTCGCCTGCTTCTCCCTTGGATCTCCCCAGCCCTCCTCATCCCACCGGCTTCGGAGTCACCTGGCATTTGGGACCACTCGGCGTCACCCCCATTTCGATGCCAACCGGCGAGGTTCCCGCGGCTCCTCCTGAAAGCGCAACCGCCAAGCGACCCGGTGCCGGCATCCGCAGCCGGACCCGGGGGGGAGGCGGGGGGGATGGAGCCCCCAAACACTCCCGATCGGGACTAAAATGCAAGGAAAGCGAGAAAAAGCTCTCTGCCACCCCGACCAGCGGCACGACCCTGCAGGCTCTTCCCTGGGGGGTGCCGGCACCCGCTCGCACCCCAGGGAAAGCCGAGGAGACCCGGCCCCCAGGAGGGAGAGCRGCAGCTCCCGGCGCTTTATCCTTCCCACCGACAACACGCAGCTACGCGGGTTACACGTTAAAAGGCTTGTAAAGGCCTTAATAAAACCCGATGCGTAGTAGTCTAGGGTTTCCAAACTGATACCTAATACCCAGATGTGTATTACGATTTTTTCCTAAATGCATTCCATACATACGCGCGCGCGCGCGCACACACACGCACGCAGAGCGTGGCCGCTAGTCTAATTTTAATAATGAAAAAAATCCTCTCCCTGCAGCACACTGACCTACAATTCTCCCCAAAGTTATTACAAGAGCGAAAACAGACGTTTAGCGGGGGGGGGAACGCAAGAACGAACGGCACCCACCCTCCGCCGAGCGCTCTTTCCGAGAGGGTCGGGAAGCAAACGCCGGTCGCGCGGGGAGGAAAACGTGGAAAAACCCAGGGAGAACAAAAGTCCTTTTCACCCCCCGGCCGGCTGGCCGCCCTCGCCCCGGCCCCGCTCCGTAACAATTATGAAAACTGTTTAGATGGGATGGCATTTGGAACATTTACTGCATTCCAGCCAATAAATTCCATTCCCGGATCTGATGGAAAAAAAGCGCCCCCCCCCTTTTCCCCTTCCCCTCCCCTTCGCTTTCATTCCTTCTGTCTTGCTTTACAACCTAATACCCTGTCGACTCAGGGCCAGGGCCCTACTTAGGGGGAAAAAAAAACACCCAGCGCCAGACTGGAGACAGCCTGCAGACTGAAAAAGTTAATCATTACTTCTGTCTGCCTCCCTAATCTAATCGCGCCGGCCGCCGCGAGCCCGCGCCGCAGCTCGCGCCCGCGCCGGCCACCGCGGGAAAACGGGCCGGCGCTGGCTGCCCCCCCCCCCCGCCGGCTCCGACCAAATCCGCGTGTCCCCTCCACCCCCCCCACCCCCAAACCTCTCGCTTTACTCGGGATTAATAATACTTAGCAATTATGGAGAATATTACATTCATTAAGTAATTAACCCTGCCGGCGCTCCCGCGGCGCTCGCTGGCAAGGGCCGGCGGCGGCTACGCAGCGAGGCGGCACGGGCAGCAACCCGGCTTAAAACCACCCCCCCACCACCACCACCAAAAACCTTCCCCGCTGCCCACCCCCATCGCTCCGTTTTGGGCCGCGCGAGGATGCACTGCCGGCCACCGCGCCGAGGACCGTCTGGTCGAGACCTAACCACATCGTGACACCCCAGGTCTTGCTTGGCAGAAGGGAGGCGGCGGGACGGAGGTTGCCCCCCCCCCCTTGCTCGGTCCAGCCCCATCCTGCACCAGCTGCTCAGGATAAAAAAAAACCCMAAACCGCCTTTCTGCCATTTCTCCGGCGCGCGGAGGGCTTCGAGCGCGCGAGGCCCGGCCCCGGCGACACGCCGGGATACATTTTCCACGCTCGCTCGGGCCGGCCGTGACGAAGAGCGGAAAGAGCCACGGGCCTCTCTCTGCGCGAARATTTATGAGTTTGTTCCTGCTAATGAGCTTAAAAAGTCTCCGCCTGCTTTTCCAAAGAAAACGCGTTCATCGGTTCAACCTCAGTGACGTAACCTCGGGCTCCCGACACGTTTTCCAAATAAAACTTCTGTTACTCGATTCCCGYGTCGCTGCTTCAAGCGGGATTTGGGGGATTTGTTCGCTCCGTCCGCTCTGCCCGAGAAGGGCCTGCAGCAACGCAACCCGCCCAGCCGAGAGCGACCGCGTCGTTTCGCAGCCCTCCCGCTACCAGGCTGGACCTCGGAGGGATAAGATCCCTTTTTTCCCCCCGCTATTTCGGCCACTTCCCTGCTCCGCTCCGCCGTGCAAACCGACGGCGGTTCCCGCACGCCCTTAAGYCGTAATGCCCTGGAATTTTTAGTATCTATAAATTAGAGCCATCAGCTTCATCACGGAAAGTCTGGAGCCAACCTGCCCRGTTATAAAAGTAAAGGACGTTTGAACTTTCGCCGCCTTCTCCGACATAAAGCAGGTCATTGCAGAAGTTAATGAACACCTGAGCACGAGGCGATGGATAACATCAGCGGTGCCGATGCGTTTTTAAGCGAGGACGGCCGAGCCGGCGATGGGAAACCCGCTGCGGCAAAGCACGACGTGCAACGTTATAGCACGCCGGGCGATTTGCTTCCTTGGAACGCTGCTATAACGCTCACGTCGGAAAGCGAGCTCTTATTTCATCAACCCCGGCAGCTCTACAAACAAAATCTATTCCAAAAGAAAATTACCATTCGCAGCCTCGTGCTCGCTTATTCTGTACACATATAGGTACCTACTTGCAACGATACTCGGACGGCGTAACGGCCCGGGCAGTTCTGAGCTATTCGCTTAATGCAAAAATTATAAATATTCAGCAAAAGGCTCGGAAAAATCCGYGCGAGCGTGCTGTGGGCCAGCAATTTGTCAGCCCACCCGAAAGACGGAGAGGCTCCCGGGCACGTGCCCGACCCCTCCATCACCTCCTGCAACCCAGCGCATCCCTGCGGATGCAAGTTCTCTGCTGCCTCCCATACGGGCTTTTCTTTGAGTAAGAGTAAGGTCACGCGTGGAGCCAGCACGGTCCTGCATGGCGCAAGGGKTATAGTGGCAGCACGGTCCCAGAGTCCCACTGGCGTCCCCAAAATTGGGGGACTGACCCCGGGAGCGGCAGCTTCAAAGGCGCTGCTCTCCCGCTCACCACGCGCCTGGGCTAAGTTCGGTTAAGCTAGGCAGGAGACACGGAGGAAAGTCCATCACCACCTGGACGGAGCTCCTCCACCTCGGAGAGCACCGCCCTGGCCGTACGTCCATCCGTCGCTTGGCCTGGCGGATGGCTCCCGGAGCACCCGAGGACCAAAGTGAGGATATCGAGGCTCGGTGGCCTGCTACGCGCAGTGGCCCACTAATATTTTTCGAGAAAGGCCCAGTAAGTGAGGTTGTGGCTTGACAGCACCAAAAATTTGGCTGCAGAGCTTCCAGTAAGAGATCCCAAGAGCTGAGCAACGACAGCAAAGCCCCGATCCGGCATGAACTTGCTCCGCCAACTCAAGTCGGCTAAAAAAACGTCATCGGGATCAGTGATACCCGTCGGTAACGCTAAGGTTACGGCAGGTCAGGGGTTGCCCGTCCTCCCGCAGCCGACYGAGCAGCGTAAAGCCAGGACCAACTCCGCTGACTTGGTGGACCACCACCGCGCACCCACGCCTGATCCGCACCAAACCCGCAGCGGCAGGTGATCCGGCAGCGCGGAGATCCTCGCGGAGCCACGGTCTGGGATGAGACCCACCAAGGCGGCCGGGGAAGGTCCTTCCCGCCCGAGCTTGCAGACGGGGCCCATCGCCGCAAGGGCTTCCAAGGAGCCGCTGCGAGCGGACGGCAGCGCTCCGGCGTTACTCAAAAACGCCAAGCCGAGGGGACACGGACCGGCAGGAGCCGAGGGGACAGGGCTCGGGCAGCTGAAGTTGCGACGCTTTTTGTGCAGCGAGGTTAAAAGGGTAGAGAAGGGCTGAGCCAGCTCTTACAGAGCTGCTCTTTTCTTTTTTTTTTCTCCTTCTTTTTTTTTTGCAAGTTAAAACCAAGATAATGACACTGGGTGGGGACCAATTTTGAGGGCTGAGCAGCCAAACCAAAATTAGTCTGCAAGCCAAGAGCTTCCTAGGCCTCACAGTTTGGGGAAGGAAGCTGAGAAAAGTCATGAAAAGAGTCTTCAGTAAAGTGAGAAGCGAGGCCGAGCGCAGCGTTCAAGCAAAGGTGACCCTGCTATTAAAATATTTTTCGACATAATGAAAATAAAATAAAGCGCTCAGCCGGCCTCTCGCCGAAAAACCAGGCCCCATGAGAACTTTCTGACGGGGGGGGGAGCTCTCCTTTTCTTTTCTTCCTCCTCCTCCCCCATCACTTTCTTCCCTTTCGCCAGTAACTATGTTTTCTTGTGTTTCGGTGTTTTTTTTTTTTCTTGGCTCTTTCCTCATAAAAGACTGATGTAATTTCCTGTCYTGTCCCAATGTTTCCTGTTAATTAACAGGGTGAAAGTTATCGTCACATATTTAAATGGCTACCCAAACGAAAAAATAATAATATATATATCTCGGAGAGAATGGCTCTCTGTTAATAAACATCACGTCACGCCGCGGGACGCTTCTCGGACCGTGGGGCAGGTCTTAAGGACCGGGACAACCGGCGGGGGGAGGAATTTGCACTTCCCCGCACCAGCTTTGCCCAGGGGGGRAGCAGAAGGAGCCGGAGGCGCAGGAACCGCCGCGGGAACGGGGAGCAGCAGCCCGGGCAGCGGCGAGCCCATGCGCGGGTCCCCCCSCTAGCCCAGCATCCGGCGCGTTAGGAGGCGAGCGAGGGATGGGGATGGAAAATCCCTGCAAGGCTATCCCAGCAAAGTGGGGTGGGTTTTTTTTTCTTGCAAAAAAATAGAAAAAATGCCGAAAGAGAGGAGAGAGAGAGAGAGAGAGAGAGAGAGAGAGAGAGAGAGACAGCCTGGCTGCTGGCAATGAGGTCACCCCGCCATCCCCTCCAGCTCAACAGGCAGCAACGTTTGGAGCATACACCCAAGACACCGCTTTTATTTAAAAAAAATAATTAAAAAAAAGGTCTAATCGAAAGCCAGAGGCCGGAAATCCTGCGGGACGGGACGCTCGGCACCCGCCATTCCCACCGACCTCAGCGCCGCGCAAGCCGGGGCCGGCTCCCGGCCGTCCCGTTCCTCAAGAGCGGCYGCGCTGCCAGCCCGGCGTGGGCTGGGCCAAAACGTGTGGAATTTGGGCAAAAAAAGCGAGGGGCGAAAGGCGGGCTCGCCGTCACCCTCGCGCGCCGCCGCTCACCGGAGGGCCGCGCGCCGGCCGTTAATAATATCCCCGGCGCCGAAAATAAACTGGAAAGGAAGCTCCTTTGTGACAGTAGGCAGGCGGCCAGGCGGCCGCGCGGGTCATTCCCGCCGGCCGCGGGAAGATGGTCCGGGCTGGCAGCCACCTCCGCCCGGCCTCTTACGGCATCGCCCGCGCGGGCCCGGGCCACCGCGAGACGGCACCGGCGGGCGTCCCGCCGTGGGTCTCTGGCTTTCCCCCACCACCACCACCAGCCCAGGGAGATGTTTCTCCTCCAGGCAGCTGGGTTTGGCGTTGGGATGCTCCAGCCCGGCACGCGACGCTCTGGTGGGACCCAACGTGGTGGGCGCATCTCCCACTGCTCGGCGCAAACAGGGCACCTCGCTCGGCAGGAAGAGCCAAAACCCGCGTTTCCACCCCGAAGCCGCCCACCCACGTCTCTTGGGGCCAAAGCGGCAGATTTTGGATAGCCGCCCCACAAGGAGCAGGTCCCTCCGGCTGCCAGAAGACCAGGGATGAAGCATCATCCCGCTGCTGGACCTCGAGGTGGTGGGCACCCATCTCCCCCCACCTTGGAGCACCTATAAGGTGGCTGCGCCCTCAACCTCCGCGTTTAGAAACGACATCACGCTGCGTCCCCCCGTCCCCGTCCCCGTCGCCGATAGGCGCCCGGGGTTAATATTACTTGTTCCTATAGCGTAACCGATACCCGATCGCAGACGTCGTAGATGGAAAAGCTTCAGAGCCCGTCCCTGCCAGCTCAGGACTGCTCCCTTACGAGTGTTTTTGTCCTGCCTCGTTTCAAATGTCCCAAACGATCAGGTTTCCGCCGCTCATTGGGACATTTTAGTTCGCGAGCAGATGCCGTTTCGCACCGGCCGCCGGCGAACGCCCGGGCACGCGCCTCCCCGGCACCCAGCTTCAGCGTTCGCTTCGCCTTCCTCCCGAGGAAAAAAAAAACCAAAAAAATACAGCGAGTTTAACGTCGGGAACTCTCCCGCCGGGTTTTTTTTTTGTTTTTCCGCTTTTTAACCCGTCCGCTCCTGGGGCGAGGTTCCCCCTTAAAAACGGGCGCCGGGGCGGGTGCCAAGCGGCGGGCGCGCTCCCCTCGGCCGCCCGGCTGCCTGCCGCGGCGGTCAGATGATGCGCRCGGCTCCCAGCCTGGCAGGCGGCCGGCTCTGCTCCCGCGCCTCCGACGCCGGCGTCTCGGCGTTAACCCCCGATAACCTCCGGCGGCCCTCGGAGGCCCTTTTTTTTGTTTTTTCCTTTTTTTTTGTTGTTTTTTTCCTTTTTTTTTTTTTAGGGAAGCGGTTTGAAGGCACGGGAGGTCGCGTCGTCACCGAGGCGGGGGGCGCGGGAAAGCAAGGGCGCGAGGCGGCGGGGCGTTTAAAAATAAATAAATAAATAAAAATTTTTAAAGGACATAATGCTCCAAAATAAATGACTCGGGAAGGGGGGGGGGGGACAAAATTCCCAAGCAATTGTTTATCCCCGAGACAAACATACAATCCGAGCGACACAGGAAGATGTCTCGGTTTCGGATTATAATAGGATGCCGATTTGTAAATACAGGCATTTTGCAGGAGGTTATAAACTCCGCGCCGGAGGGAGGCAGAAGGGGAAAGTGCAGCCGGGAGCGGCCGCCCGGGATCCTGCCCACCCCGGAGCCGGGTGGGGGCACAGCGGGACCCTGCCGGGCGGGCCGGAGCAGCGCCGCTGCTCCCGGGAATAGCTCCAGGTTTCGGGAAGGTGCTCGGGCCGGGCCAGCAGGGATACCAGCGGGGATCAAAGACATAGTGCGACATTCCAGCCCCGCGCGACGAAATGCCGGCCAGCCGCCGCCGCCACGAATCCGACCGCGTTGGCCGGGAGGCGAGCTGGGCCACCCCTCCACGTCAGACCCCATCCCACCATGGGCCCGCTCCAACGTGGTGGGGTCAACGGGCACTCCCAAGCTTGGGCCATGGGGAAATTTGGGGAAACACTCCGGGCTGGTATTTTATTAATAGCCCCTCATAAATTAAAAAAAAAAAAAAGGCGGCTCGTGTCCTCGCCACCTCGTCTTGCTTTCTTGACGTAAGCTCTGGGCCTCCTGGAGACCCAATGCTTCATGCATCACCTTGCCTCCACCACTCGTGGCCAGGTCCCACCACGGGAACCAGGCTCCCACTGCTCACCCATCCATCCCTGGAGCCAGGCTGGCCACTCCAATCCATGTGAGCTCACCCATCCATCCCCGGAGCCAGGCTGGCCACCCCAATCCATGTGAGCTCACCCATCCATCCCCGGAGCCAGGCTGG
>NW_020451260.1:781201-791781 GCF_003343035.1 Apteryx rowi
AGCCAGGCTGGCCACCACAATCCATGTGAGCTCACCCATCCATCCCTGGAGCTGGGTTGGCCACCCCAATCCATGTGAGCTCACCCATCCATCCCTGGAGCCAGGCTGGCCACCCCGATCCATGTGAGCTCACCCATCCATCCCTGGAGCCATGCTGGCCACTCCAATCCATGTGAGCTCACCCATCCATCCCTGGAGCTGGGCTGGCCACCCCGGTCCACGGGAGCTCACCCATCCATCCCCGGAGCCGCGCTGGCCACCCTGGTCCACACGAGCAAGGGGAGTCATAGCCAAACACATCTGGGAGCGAGGCAGCTCAAAACACAACGAAAACCGCCCCCCGTCTCCTCTCCACGGGGATTATTTTTATCTCCGCYGGGGTATTTTTGCCCCGCTCTTCTCCCTGAGCCGAGGGGACAAAGGATCCGGATGGGGGACACCCGAGCACCGTGGGAGATGCCGCCACCGCCAGGGAGTCCTCAACCGCCCGCAAAGCCACCGCGGCTGAAAACCGAGAAATAAGGGAACAGAGGCTGGAAGCGGAAAGCGAGCCCGGGCGCCGCCGGGGAGCGAAGGGCGCATCCGACGGCAGACGGGGCGACAGCGGAGCGCGAGGACYGGCGGGGAGCAACGGCTTCACTGACGTTGCCTTAAAATCCGGCCAAGCCGCGCGCGGGCTCCGTGGGTTGCTCTGGTCTGATTGCGACCTCCGGAACAAACCTCACCCCCACCTTTATTTTCTATTTTTCTTATTTTTCCTCTGCTTTTAAAYGAAGCTCACTGGGTCCCAGGGCTTTAACGTGGCCGGGCAGTTGGGATCTCCTCCCTCTCCGCACCACGTGCACGGAGATCCCCACCGAAAGGAAGGTCACGTTTTTGGGGAGGAACCCATCGCTTCATGAGCGACCCCCCCTCCGCCCCGCGGGATGACGTTTTCGCATGCGTTTGCTTTCCTCCTTTTTTTTTCCTTTTTCCCCCTTTTTTTTTTTCTTTCCTCTCCTTCCCTTGCCAAAAGCATCAAGTCRCGGGCTGCAGGCTCCCGACCTTCCTCCCGCCCTGAACTGAGCCCCATTCATTCCGCCGGCTCTCCATGGGGCCGGGAAGGAAAACAGCCAGCGTTGCCCGGGGAAGGGAAAGGAGGCTCGGACGGGTTACAGCGAGGGGGCAACCGCTCGACGAAGCTCGCCCTCCCGCYGCCTCCGGGATTCGGCACCGAAGCTGCCTTCGGCCTCGGGGAGAAGGAAGCAGGCATGCCGGCGACCTGGCCCGAGCCTCCCCTTCCAAGAACGGCTCCTCGCCCGGTATGGCGATTCCTTTTTTACGGCTCTCCTTACAATGTCAGCGTCTTTCCGCAACCCCCACGCGAGCTTCCCTGCCAGAAGAGCCGTTCACCCCCACCTGGCCCACATCCCAAATTCCCTCGTGCGCTGACAGCGATCCGCCTTGCTGAATCCTACCCTTCTGGCTTGGAGAAGGGGACGGGACCTCCCTTCCCCGGCCCTGAAACCGCCACGCCGAGTCCGGCTGAAGGCTACTACCACCAAGTTGGCATCAGCTGCCCTTCGCTGGTGGCCAAAGYGACCTCCTCGAGCCAGATGGGCTCGCAGAAGGCTTTCGGTGGCCCCAGCCAGAGCCGCTCCATGTGCTCCTCAGCCAAGCCATCTCATCCGCTTCCAGATCTACCCAAGTTGGGTTTTCCSAAAGCCGCCCTTTCGCGAGCCAGTYGCAACGCCGGGATGCGAAGACGGGCTCCGCCACAGGCCTCCACGGGAGAAGGGGACGGGAGGAGGTGCCTTCCCGTAGGGCGCCCGCGATGCACGCCTGGCTATCGAAGCGGCGGGAACGAAACGCTCCGAACGCCCCCCAACCGCAACTCCTTAAAGCCCCGTTCGAACGCGCTCTTCGCCTAACCAAAATACGCCAAAAGAAAAGAAAAGAAAAGAAAAGAAAAGAAAAGAAAAGAAAAGAAAAGAAAAGAAAAGAAAAGAAAAAAAGTTAGCTTTGGAGCATTGCTGCAAACTGCGTTTATTTTCCTTGCTTTGCCTGGGTCTCTCCAGTCGGGAATTTTCGGAGCTGCACTTCTGTGCGTGGAGCGGAGATGCCAGTAAATCAGCGCAAATTCAAAACAAATGCTCTTTCATGTGGAGGCATTCGGCTTTGTTTCATGGCCTGGGTAGCTAACCGTATCCCTCCGTGAGTCAACTCTCCTATCAGCTCCTCATTAAACTAAATGGCTACGATTACATTTGTGGAGGAAAAAAAAGAGCGGTTAATGATCGTAAAAGGCTCCGTTTCCAGGTTTTTTTTTTTTTTTTCGGGGGGGGGGGGAACCTTTGATAACCAAGACCCCCCCTCCAAAAAAAAAAAGAAATCAAATTAAATTTAAAAAATTACGCTCAAAGAGGAGGAGGGGGGAATTGTGCTTTCTCCTGGGCTTTATTAATGCAACCTTCCCCCCCCRTGCCGGTGGAGCACCCCAGCCCGGTGTCGATGCGCCGGGAGATTAGGCGACCCCGGCGGAGGCCCCGAGGCCGGCGTTCCCGGGGCGGGCGCTGTGATTTCCTGCGCCCCCCCCCGCCGCCTCCCCTCCAGGAGCAGCCCAGACAGACGAGATGTTATCGATAGCCCGGAGCTCGCAGAAAGCCCCCTTTTAAAAGCTAGTACTTCCTCTGCTTATTTCGTGCGGCATCCTGCGGCGCTCGGCTCTCCCCTGCCCTCCGCCGCGGGAGGGGAAAAAAGGGGGGGGGAAAAGAAAAAAAAAAAGGGAAAAAACCCACCTAACAACATCCTTATTGTGTTGTTTTGCTCCGTCCCTTTCTTCTTCCCCTGCTGCCCGAAAGCTATAGGCTCCAAAGCGAGGAAAAACCCAACATTCCCCCAAAACACACTTAAAAAAAAAGAGAAAAAAAAACGGCAACAAGTCGCTCTGTTCCCTTTCCCCCTCCATTTGATTAATTCTCATTACGGCCTTTGAGCAAACAACACGCTCCCCTCTCGAATAACAGCCAGGCTATATATTACGCTGCAAGAAAAACAAACAAGGCGCGCTTGAAGACATCCACGGCAAGCGCGATTCCTGGAGAGAGCCAAGGGCGCGCGGCCGCGGCCCACGCGTCTCCCGAATCCCAGGCGGCATCCGCAGGCCGGGGCGGCAAACGGGAGAACGAGGGACACGCAACGCCTTCTCCGAGGTCGGATTCATGGTTTCTCCCCCGGCATCGCCAGCCCGGCCAAATAGGACCGATGGAGCAGATGCCCAAGCGCGGTCTGCGTGCATCAACGTGGGGTGCTCAAACAGCAACGCGGGGCGCGCAGCCATGCACTGCCTCCCTGCCACCCCCACGTAGTCCCACAGGCAAGGAGAAGACACGGCACAAGGTGCAGGTACCCCTCGGCCACAGGCCCACCTAGCACTGCCGGCCCGCCGGTACCGCCTGTTACAAATCACAGCGCAACGCAACAGCCGGGAGCGGGAAAACCTCGCAACTCGTGCCCACGAAACGTCACACGCAAGTTACCCCAACAAAAACACAGCCCACGACGAGCGTCCAAATACCGCGCTAGCAGTCCCAGAAACACGGCGGAGGCGGAACGAGGCACGGACGCTCAATCCTCCCGCGAGGGTACAACCGTACCCGCTCCAACGGTCTGTACCCTCTAGCGAATATATTGCCGGTATCACTTAGCCTTCCCCGGCACACCTCTTCCGGCCTCGCTCCAAAAACTGATGGAGCGTAAGGCTGGAATCCAAAGGAAATACGGACTTGGGAGGACGGAGAGCGTAGCCCGGGATTGTCAACACGTCTCCTCCAAGCAAGGTACTCAGCTGCTACCAAAAAGAAACCCAACTCTCCCTCTGAGCACGCCTTTCTCAACGACTCGCATCCTCGAAACTCCCCAGCGTGGCTTTTTTTTTGTCCATTCGGGTCCCCCCCCCCACCCCCAGTCAACGGGAACGGCAGGGACGCAGGCAGAGAAGGGCCGGCCCGAGAAACGCGCCCGACGGTAAGGTCAACGAGAGAGGTCTTACCTGAAAGCCCCCCAGGGGCTAGACAATTAGTTCCCCCTGTTTCAGTGGAGGAAGGCACAGAGTCTGGACAATCTGCTGCGGCAGAGGGAAAGAACAAGAAATAAGTATACATTCGTTCCGTAGCACGCCGTAAACAACGCCGAGAGCAGAACACACATTCCAAAGCGCTGAACAGGAAGCGATTACTAATTGTCTGCACAGACACGGTAGTTCATCAAGATGCATCCACCCTAACTCATCGCCTCCACCAAGGCTCCGCACCGCACTTAACCACCAGCCAATGATGATTACAGACTGGCAGAAATTACAGACTGGTTGCCATCTTTCTGTCCAAGTCACCGGCTAATGAAATCCAGCCCGTCATCCTTCTGACATAACCGACTGAGCTCCCCAAACGCCTGAATTGTTGCTTTCTGCGTTGAATTTAGCCAACACCTGCACTCGCTAAAGTGCAAACTGAAAGGGAAATGGCTAATTACTCTCCTTTTGCTGCAAACGGTCTAATGTTAAGAGTGCTCCCCTCATCAGCTTTGTCATCACTGGTTCCCCGCAGATCTCACATGCCACCGATCACCTCCCGTGAGCACAGCGTGCACCTATGAGGCCTGGCCGGACAACACCTACTCCTCCACACACTACTGAAGGTATAGAAAAAGGTAAGATGAGATGGTTTTGGTCATTACGCCGGAAGACACAAGCTCAAGGAAACAACTGAGCAGAGCTGAAGTCAAGAAAAAGAGATCCATAAAGTTCACACAACCTTCAGGGTCTTGGCAGACTGTCGGTGAGTTTTGGTTTCATCAAATTTGGGCTCCCTACTGCCATCACTTTGCTCACTGCTTTATCTCAAAGCAAGGGCCACCACTTGGGAGGGCTGAGGCTTTTTTTCCCCCCTCTGATTAGTCATCTTTCCAGAATTGATCCCTGAAATCCTAGTGAAAAAAAAATGCGTGTGTGTATAACCTCGTTTTATCAGAGTAAAGTATAAGCCCTAACAGGAATATACAGTTTAACAGGATATACTTAATCAAACCGAAAACAATGGGGGAGACAGGAAATGGACTCACTTGTGAAATACTGTATATTATACACTCACTAAATGCCTGGTAGTGTCTTCTGGCTTCCAGAGAAACATGCTTTTGCCTTTTTTAACCCTTTCCACTTTCTCATCTAGACAATTCCCCTGTGCCCTTCTCCTGAGATGACTCCAACCGCTTTGGCTACAGACGCTGTCTGAATGCAGGCTGGACTATCCTGCACGTGGTGCCCCATGCTGGGCTCCGATCTGCCCCCGTCAGACGTGGCGAGCTCCCCCACGAGTCCCTGCGAGCCCTGGGGGATAAAGGACATGATTTGCCCTTTCCACGTCATCTTACTCTGGAGGTCATATATAACCAGGTCCTCTCTTAGCACGCTGGACACTCTACAGAAGACCAGGATCTAATTCATGGGATGGCAGGAGAGAATCCTATCAGTATGTCCACTTGGGACTTAAAATACCTAACCCTAATGATGAGATTTACAGCAATCCTGCTCCAGTTTGGCTCCAAAAACAAGGGCCATTTGGAGTTTCTCCACTGAGGCTAAAAGCAAGGATAGATTCAGAGGCTCCTGAAACATCTGGGCCGCTCCCTGATCAGCAGTAACAGTCAAAGAAGAACCAAAATATTTCATTATCATTGACTTCTCTTGACAGCTTCCAGCTCCCTTCCCATGTCCCAGTATCCAACAGCCACTTCGCTTTAACAATTAATCACAAAAATCCCTCTAAAGCAGAGTGCCAGAAGTCTCCTTACAGGACACAGTACTGACATAGCCTTCACCCTAGAACAAGGATGATGATCCCACATGGAACAGGCAGGAAAGCATGGACCTCCTGAGCTCATAGCACTAAACATGGCTAGTTTTATCCTTGCGCAACTCATATCACCCACAGATTAGCCAAGGGCTCTTGCTAGTATGGGGTACTCAGCTCACTTTATGTTTGGCACGGAGGAGGTCATAGTCTCCAAGGTTTACGCAAGTCTACTGCATGCGAATCTCTTCCCAAAATCCTTCTACCACAGTATAAAACCATCATGGAGACATACAGTTATTCCCGGTGGCTACTGGCCCAACCTTGCAAGGTGCCAAATATCTCCTGGAAGCTGCCAAACCTTCAACTCCCATGAAAATCAACACCATGTAAGGGCACGTGACTGCGCCTAACTCTCAGTAGGTTTCCTGCACTCCGATATTCAGGCACCACCTCGATCAGCCACCCAGGAGAGTGCGCGCACCACAGGCTCGTGCACAGCCCAGCCGGGGTCACCCCGCAACCATGAGTGAAACCAGCCCCTTCACTGGAGGGATCTCCTCTGGTCAGCAATGATGGAGATGCCTTCAGGAGCAGTGTCTAGACAGAGCCACCAACGGCTGGGCAGCACAGGCTAGTGCTGGGCCGGGGCAAAAGGAATACATGGGACAAGGGGCCCTAGCAGAGGCTACGGATGCATCCACGCCAGATGGACAAAATAGCTGCTTGAATCCTGGTGTCTGAGGGCACCACTGTCCTCCTCGCCTCCAACACAGCCACACGTGGTAGCTCCTGCAGAGACCTCAGGCTTGCGGAGCCCATGTATACCCCTCCGGGAGCTCAGCTTCACCCACTGCAGGCTCAGCAGCGCAGATCAGCCCCACAGGCTTGCAGCGGGAGCCCGGCCCCTTGCAGGTTACTGCTGCTGATGCCTGGAAATGCTCCGGATAAGAACTGGTGAGAGTCACCCCATACAACTTCTCCTTGAGGAACACATCTGAGCAAGCTGGCCCAGACCTACAGCCTTCCCGCAGGTAACACGGCTGTCAGAGAGCAGATCCTTCCGCTCTACAGAAAGCGCACGAATATCAAATCCATCAACCCACGTGGCATTTAGGTGACTGCAGCAGACCCTCTGGCTCCCTGTCTGTCCCAGCTTTCCTTAAGCAAATGACATAACCTGTCTGAACCTCCACCACCTCCAAAAAAGCGTTTGCGGTAATCCCCATCTAACACACTGGCAACCACTGCTGGAGCCTGGACACGCGCGGCTATGCCTACATATCTGTCTATACGAAGCACTTACGAGACTTAGCACCAGGCGCCTAAATATTTTTATTACCACTATCATGCTTCATGGAAAAGCACTGTGTCAGGTTTCCTGTTGGATGCACCGTTCCCTGCCACCTTTGCAGAGAGAGTTTTTCCAAGTCGCCCAACTATAAATGGAGGCATCATTCCTAACCAACGTCCTAGAAGTGTGCTTGCAGCCCGAGGCGGCTCGTTTTAATCGCCCGTGTGCCAGGCTGCACACTTTCCCACCCTAACTTACTGCTCCTCGCTCATTTAGCCAGTCTAAGGCAAGCAAGATTCATCCCAAAGCTTGGAAACAGAGGAACCGGAGACCCCAGCACGGCGTTGTTGCCTGCTGCAAGCGATGGCCGTGATACCCAGGCACTAAATTCGCTCTTGTTCTCTCCACAATAGCCCCGATTAAAGAGGGAACGCGCAGGCACGCCAGAAGCAGAGGTTGCAAAAGCCACCTGCAATGACAGACTTATGGGCTCCTCTCGCGTCTGTCACTGCTCCGCGCGCCCCTGTTGCTCAGAGTTCAACCGCCAAATGGGTTTTTCTTTCAAAAAGGGAAAGAAAAAAAAAAAAGTGGAACTTTTTGGTGAGTAACCCAGTTGCTTCTGCGTTTCCGATTGGCAGCATTAATCACTTCCTATTGGCTGATACGAGCAACTTTTCCTTTCGAAATGGCACATTCATGCTCTGCGGCTTTTCTGTTTACACACATTTTGCTACCTTATGTCAACACTTGCTAATGAATAAATATATCACTCGACTAACTGAAAATGAGGTCCTGGCAAAGGCAGATTGGATGTTTAAACCCTGCTAATAGATTTATCCTAACGTCTTTACAGGAAACCGAAGGCAACCGTTAACCCTTCTTTCCTTGAGCTTCACGCGGGCAAGGATCCGCCCGAAACCCTTTGCAGATTGGTTTTATGTCCTGTGCCAGCGTCGTCAGTAGGTAAAAAACACAGGAAAGAAAGGAGGAAATTCAGCAGCTGAAGCTTTTCGGGGAGCGCTCCCTTGCCCAGCAGGGCAACAGCCGAAACGATGAGTCTTGCCCCAAAACAAAACGCTTAGCGACCCTCAGCCCGTGTTATGGAAGAGCCCTTTTCAGCCCAAACAGCTCCCAAGAGCTCACGACGCTCGCGAGGGATGTTGACCATAATACTGATATCCCCTCATTCATTAACGGCCATTTATCTAGTGTTTTTTCAAAATATTTCATGCTTTGCAACCCAACCGTTTGCTAAACAGCTCCGCTGACTTCCACACGGCCTCAACACACTTCCTTGGGAGTTTCTAGCGGGGAAAACACGAGAGCGGCATAGGGTCCGGCCTGACTTTTTGCAAATCCCATACCCTCAGGAGCCCAGTCCTCAGCAGGACGGGACCTGGCACCCTGGGTGTCCAAAGCAGCCTCACTTCTTGCCTTTCTCTCATTCTTTCTTTTCCAGCACGGGCTGAGGACAACCTCAAAACGAAGACAAACTCCACCAAGGCAGTCCCTTGGGACCTGCCTGGGCTCCGGAGGCAGCCAGTCCCGGGAAACTCAACACCAGCAATTTTAGGGAAACTGCTCTTTTGGCAAAGCAGGACCCGATACCAGCTTTCAGAAACAGCCCTATTTTCGATTCCCTTTCGACCGACAGACGCAACCGAGCCACCACCAACGCTTCTGATCTGCTAGTCCCGGGGGAGAGAGGCGGCGGCTTGGCGGAGCGCTGCCCCTCCCCGGCTTCCTCCCCATTTCCGATTTTCGCTAGCTCTTCCCTCTTTCCGCAATGCCAGCCCTATTTATCTAACACGGGGCGAGCCTGCCGCCAGCCAAGAGTTTATGCAGACGACCGCAGGAGAGCTGGTGCCAGCCTCAAATGGGCTTCTCCCCTGGCATCCCGACATTCAATTACAAGCAACAGGCATGCAGAGCCGCGTTACCAAAAAATAAAAAAAAAAAAGGAAAAAAAACATGCTTTTCTATTCCCCTTCCTCATTTTTCCAACCTGACAAGGCGGGTTCAGACTCCCTTAAAACACAAAAAGATTCCTCCGAACCACACACGTCAAGTCTCCCTTGGCCCCTCAGCCATCGAAAAGTTACTTTTCCCAAATGACTCTGTCGCACCGTTTCCCGAGCTGGATTCCTATAAATTCACAGGCAGGCGTAGGGGCAAGCGGCACAGCTCGCACGTCCAGCCTCGGCGGCTAAGCCACGCCGGCCGGGCTTCGCGCCGCATGCACGGCGCCGGCCACCAGCAACAGCCAGCCACATCCCCAGACTTGCATTTTCTGGTCGCAGCCATCCCGGCTTCTCGAGCAAATCGGAGCAGCCAAGGCCTACGCTGCAATTGCAATCCCTCCTGGAGTTTCCTGCTCTCGCTTTTCTTTCCTTTTTTTTTTTTTTTTTTTTAAATCCTAGTCTGTGCAGAGGATTTCTTAAACAAATCACACGTTAATTCTTCCGGGGGTATCAGGAGGCGCGCACACACACACACACACACGCACACACACACACACACAGGCAGCCCAAAAGCGAAATGCATCAGTATAACAAAGGCAGGAGACATTTCCCCTGAGAAAGGGGGCTGTTTTCCCTTTTTATCTGAAGGCAGCAGGCTGCACGTAAAAAGGTCTACTCACCAGTTGGTTTGAGAAAATCCATCGGATATCTGGAGTAGGGTGGAGGGGGAGACTCTGGAATTAGAAAAGTAGAGAGAAAATAAAGGCAGAGCCATGAGAAAGAAGAAGAAGAAGAAGGGAAAAAAAAAAAAGAGAGAGAGAGATAGGAACTTATGATAACAGTGGCATTCTTTCAGCCAAACTGTTTGTCTTAGCTCTGGGGGTTGGAGGCAGGGCAGCGAGGCGGTGATTGCCTTGATATTTAGCTGTCAGATAAACAAAAGGGGCCGTCTGGCGCCAGTCTCCCTGCTATCTGCCGCTCGGGCTGTCTGAGCGGGGCCTCCTTGGCTCGCCGGAGCCGCGGCCGCGCCGGGGCCGCCCGCCCGCGCCAGGCGGCCCCCTAATCCCGCGGCACCGCGCCCCCCCTCCCCCCCCCCCCAAAAAAAAAAACCATATATATACGGCAGTATCTATGGCAGCGCATATGGCAGAAACTTTTTTTTTTTTTTTTTTGCATGCTCGCCGGGGAAGGGCGCCCGCGGCGCGGCGGCGTACCTAGCTCGCAGAGCCGGCTGAGGTGGTGCGGGTTGCAGCAGACGAGCTCGGGGTGCGCCTTGCCATAGGACTCGCAGCCGCAGAGGCGCTTCACCTCGGAGCAGTGGCGCAGGTCGGGCCAGCGGAACACCTTGCACAGCAGCAGCGGCAGCGGGTACCAGTGGGCGCCGAGGCGCGCGTCGGCCGCCTTGGCCGGCAGCAGCAGGCAGGGGGTGCGCGCCCCGCCGCGCGACTCCACGGCGCGCAGCAGCCCCTCCAGCTGCCGCTCCTTGAGCCGCTTGAGCAC
>NW_020451260.1:793512-914473 GCF_003343035.1 Apteryx rowi
AAAAAAAAAAAAGAATTATATATTTATATATATATATATATTTATCTCAAACCGCCTTGCGCAAGCGGCGGCTCGGGTTGCCGGGATGCGCCGGGGGTGCTCCGGCTCTCCCCCCCACCGCGGGCGTGCTGCGCGGGTGCGGAGCACCTCGGACACCCCTCGGCAGCCGCTCTGCCCCCCCCCCTCCCCGGGGGGCCAGAGGGAGCCCCAAAAGCCTGGGCGTGCCCGAGGCGCTGCAGCCCGCTGTGAATATTGGCGTGAAAGAGTAAAACCGAGCCAGCCTAAAAAAAAAAATACACATATATTGTGGGCATTAAAAGAGGGCACGGCGTGAAAAGCAATAACRCTAATAATACTTTGCACTTTTACAGCACCTGTCGCCAGAGGAAGGGAAAGTATYTCGATGGTGGGTAAGGATATTGCAATTCTCGCAAAACGAGGAGCAGGAATTAACAGTCCGGAGTACTACTATTATTGCTGTCGGTACTACTAGCAATAATAATTTCTGGCACCAGGGGTACTTCCCGGATTCCCCCATTTTCATTCAGCCCGCGAGAACCTGCGCAGGATGGGGAAACTGAGACACCAAGAGGCTGTGCCGCTCACACAACCCTGCTGCAGTCCGCGGGAGAGCCGGGGAGCCCGGCTAGACCTAAGAGTGCCAGGGTCTGTACGGCAGCAGAAGTCCCCGAGGGTCCCAATCCTGCGCGGTCTTACCCAGATGAGTAGCTCCCTGTCCGTATAATAAGTGCCGGCAGGATAAGTTGCTTAAGGTCACGCGGTGAAGTCGGTTACYGCGTGGGAAGTGGAACCCAAGACTCTTAAATCATGGCTGCTCTAAGCAAATCCAATTCTCCAACGATTGCGCTGAACTAAACAAGACAACAGACATAAAACACCGGAGACCCAAAACTTATTACTCCGGCGTGGTTCGGAGCTATGCACGCTGCACACGCAAGGTATATTCCCCGGATTGCCTTTCCCGGATGGTTCCCTTCRGTGCACACAGCATAGAGCTCAGTCTTGCAAATACTCGCGTGAGAAGGTCTGTGAGATGGGCCTGGAACCATTATTTTCTGAATCTGGATCTAAATTAGTTAGAAGGGGATCAATTTGGGGGAAAGCTTAATGAAACTATACCAGCCCAGGCATAAAATCTGCTCGCCTGCCCTTCATGCTGAATAATGACAAAGTCACGGAAGAGAAAGAGCGTTACTCGCACCTAAGAGAAGAATTTAGCAAGGTCGGTTATTAAACAGGAGCCTGGGGAAGGCGATGGACCCCTAATTCCACCCCTGAAATTGGCTGGCAAATCAATTAACAGGCACAAGTGTAAGCTGCCTGCTAAGCGGCACATCGTAGTCTGCGGTTTCTGAGGATGCGGCTGCSTGGTACCCGACACGGCAGCGCCCGGAGCTCGAGGTGACGAAGGGTGATGTCCATGCACAACAGGCCGGATAGCACCCGAGTCTGGGGATGTTTTAGGTGGTTCAGGGTATGGTTTACTCCCACGTAAAGGAATAAAGCCTTAGAGGCTTGAAAAATGGAGAATTGATAGCATCCTTAATTTAACGTCTTGTTCACAAGCCTCCAGYGTGACCCAGCTCATTGAGGCTGATTTCCTCAATTTCCGTATGGGAACGTACCGACCTTCAAAACCCTTTTCCGCTGTGATGCGTATGGTAACTTGATAATTAAAAAAAAAAAAAGAGTTCATTCTGATTCCTCTGTCTGCTGTTGCAAGACAGTTACACTGGACATGCCCATTAATATGTGCATTACACTTTTTTACTTTTAGAAGTTTCCCAAACTATCTAAATGTTATAAATTACATTAATTTTTTTAGCGCATTTTTTTTGCCAATGACTTTGTGACTGTGATTATTTTATAAATAAATCACATGACTGTGATTATTTTATTATCACAATAAATCATACACAAGCTACAGAGTCGCAAAAAGGTGTAGCGGGACACATGTTGTGAAAAGACAGAGAGCAGGAATGGAGTCCAGGAGTTAAAGATATCTTTTGTCCCTGCCACAGGTTGTCTCTGTGCCTTTGGGCCCGTCTCTTTCCCACCAGCTTCCGTAGGGACCTCTGGGCTTTGGCACCTCTGGCTCCCCATCTCTAAAGCGGGGCCAGCAACACTTGCCTTTCTTTGTAAAGTACCTTGATCTCTGCAGGCGAAAAATTACTACGGAAGTGCTAAATATTAAATAACTGATAAAGACCTACTTTTTGCTTACTCCCGTAAAGCTTGGTCAAACAGACCTTATGGAAAATACAAAAATAAGCGTAATGAAGCAGATAAAAAATGTGCATGTTAGGAGGTTTGGGGAGTGCTTTGAAAGGTGGGTGACAACCACGGTGGATGCTGATGCAAGCTGTCATTGCTCCCTGGAAGACACGTGTGAGCCAGACACCGTCACAGCTGGAACAGTYGGGCGGGAAACCTGTAGCAAAATGCGAGGGGATTGCTGCTAAGTGGAGAGCTGCAGGCTCTTGCTGAATTTAGCCTGAATTTAGCTCGCATCAGGCAAAGCTCACCTTTGAGGCACCTCCGTGCACCTTCAGCAGGCCTTTTGTGTCGCCAAAACGATGTCGGCCTTGGCGACAGCCTTGCCATCAAAGCTGGCCATGAGCTAGCAGTGATTTATGCTGCCTTCCCCTGCTCCTTCTGAAGAGAAGGAATACAACCTGTTGGCACAAATGGATTATATCCTTCACCCAAAGCACGGGCCCGTTCATTAGCTAACGCGTGCAAAGTCTCGCGGAGCCCAGACTCCGTGTTTCCAGACACCATTCTCATGGAGGCTTCTAGGGACCTTTCCTTCGCCCAGCTGTCTTTGAAGAGCTAAAGGTGAACGATAAACCCGGGTTAATTTGCATTGCAATTCAGCCTTTGACAGACAGTTGGAGCCAAGGCACTGTTAACCTAATTGTTTTGCTAACAGCACCAGAGTGTGAGACGCACCAAAGGCACTTACACAAAAGGATAAAGCCAGGCTTGGCAAAAGCCTTTTCCTGACATCATTACCAGGCGCAAACAAACAAAGATGATCCCTCTTCATACACTTTCTAGGCCCGGGTCAATGACAAGCACACTTTGCTCTTTTGGGGAAATGTCTCTCTTTCTGACAGTTGTGAAAAACCATTCGCGGGACCGCTGGAAAGAACAAACCTGTCTGAAGAAAGGGTGGTGGCATGGAGATTTCGGGCACGCTACCATCCTTCTGCACAGATTAGTAGCAGCTAAGGTTGCCTCCCTACTTCTATTTTTATGCATTATTTTCAGAGGGGTTAAGCAAGGCTCCAAGTCAGTGGGTTCAGATGCTGTTTTGGCATGACCTACACACTCCTTCCACTCCAGCAGTTCACATTTACATAGCAAGTTCAGATGCTAGACCCCACGTCTTCTCCAAGCCACCTTTGTGCGGGGGAGGTATGGTCCTCACCCGCCCTGGCTTTCCCTCTCCGGTAATACAATCATTTCAGTGCTGATGCTTTCGGTTGCTACCAGCCCTTCCAAAGTTGTGTCTGTTGGAAAGAAATTCACTGTGGGTGGTTACCAAAAATGAGAAAAATGAGACAGGCCTCGTAAGCCGGCTCCTTGCAGGAAGAAGCCCTCCCTTCTCCAGACAGTCCTTGGCCCTGCCTTAAACACCAGCCACTCTCCTTACCTGAACACCATTAGCCAATATAAAGGAAGTTACAGCAGCATAATCTCTCCCGAATTCTAGCCCATCAGTGTAAGAACTGGCTGTTTTGAACATTTGAGCCTTCGTGCTGGTGTAACGCTGTACTCCAATGAGGAACAGAAATGGTGTGGAGATCTGAACAGCCCAAATGGGGTCTCTGCCCAGGCAAAGAGCAGCGAAGTGAAGAGTGACCATGGGCAAGCAGGGGAGGAGTAACACCAACATGTGTTCATTGCTACTCTGACCTTTGCTTTATCACCGGTACTCTAAAATACTTCTCAAATCATAGCAGGGAAACCCCCAGTGTGCTGATGATGGACAGTGAATCCCACCTCGTTTGCATCAGTTGGGAGGCCACCCCACGAAGTGATGGGGGGGCAGCAGGAGGATCTCCATATCTTCACGGCGTCCTTGCATGTCACTCTCTCACAGCTGTACAGGGACAACCTTTGCTGGCTAATCCATATTACGTCCACAGTCTTGACACATGCGGTCTTAGTCCACATTACACAGCCGGACCCCAAATAACCCGTGACGGCAGCACCGCAGAGCCGACAGGACCGTCATTCAGCCCAGGGACGTCAAGCTGATCTCCCGAATGTCGTCGGGGGAATTTATGGCAGCGGGGTTTAGGGAGGTCAGAGGAGAGGGATTTAGGTCAGTCAGTCTGAGGGGGAATGACACAGTGGCTGGGGATTTCAGCGGAAGCAGGATCACRGGAAGAGCGGTGCGGCGCTATCAGAGGAGGGAGCAGTTTGGGAGCCCCGGGTGAGCTAAAGGAGACACCAGTCGGTTGAAGGGCATGTGTAGAGAAGAGGATCGGCGGRCGGAGGCAGGCGCAATACTTTACAGATAAAGGAAAGCCAGCAAATCCCTTTTACGACATACCATGATGAGGAAGAGTCTGGCGTCTTTCTCCAACAGTCCAACTCGGAGGTGAACGCCTTTGGGATCCGCGTGTGCTCCGTGGAGCTCTTTAGGACCTTGCAGAGCAGGGGGTTCAATATTAATGTAAAATATTTATTCTTAGTGCACCGTCTTGCCTGTAACTCTTACTTTCATATATGGTACCTGGATTTCTGTGTTTCAGACCTCAGCATTAGTGAATGTATGTTTTCAGACTTGTCTTGGTGTGTAAGTTCTCAAAAAAGGATTTTTTTTCTATATGGAAACAGAGGGCAAAGCAGGTTTGTTGTAACGTTTTAAAGGTAAGCACATGTGGACAACATAGCTGTGTCCCACTTGCAGGATTTTATTTGTAAAGCAGAATCCTCTTATATTTCAAATAATTGCATTTGCCAAGTGCATGACCTACAATGTTTTCCTTTTGGTTAGCTGTAGTATTTGACAAGCTTTGGACCAGATAATGGTGTGTCTGTGAGGAGCTGTGGCTGACACAGGCCACATGGGGTGTTTTTGGTCACACTGTACATCCCTCACCTGAGACCTCTGGAGTCCAAAGGAGAGATGACAGAAGGCAGCTACTTTCTGTGTTCAGCCAGTGGTCCTGATTTATCTGCAGTCCTCAGTGAAGCTTTGCTCAGATTTCTCCCAGAACACCARTCCAAGCAAACGGAGCAGGATATCCCATGAGTAGATGGAATATGGACTGATCCGCTGGAAAATACAGCATTAAACACTACATTGCAACACCTGTGCCCAGAGGAACTGGTGAAGGYTGGAGTGTCAGTGACTTAAAAATAGCATTCAGTCATAACTCTRTCATAATCTCCTAATTTTTGGCCTGAAGTAAGTATCAAGCTTTAGGGGGGTTTATCAAATGCTGAAGTTGGCCTCCTTAAATGGCAGCAGCAACGCAGGGTCGTACTGTTCTTTGAGATCRTCTTCTGGAGCTTGGACAGAAGGAGGATGGTCAAGTGCCACTGTTGCGTAGATCAGTTCACAAGCAGGTGGAAGTTCTAATTCCCTCATKAGAAATGAGCAAACCAACCAAAACCGTTTTGGCAGGGACAAACAGTTGGAAAGGGGATGGGAGAGTATCAGACAAAGCGAGAGGAAAATCTCCAGCTTCTGTATTTCCTATTGCTAGCAGGTATGGATATAATTTTGGAGTTCCTTCCTTTCTAATGTTGTAGGTCATAACCTTAACATCATTTATATGTCTTTCTGTATTTATTGCAGTGGCCTAGCCAGATGCACTAGTTTCTCTTCCTCAGATATTAGCCATAAGTCTCCACCAGTGGTGGGATACCAGCCCATGCTTTTCACGGTCTTTTCTTAGGGAAAATTCTCACTAATGCTAATGGGAATTTTGTCCCATCAAAGACTGGGGTCAGTCTGGTCTAATAAGAAAATCTGCATGTTTGCGAAGGGTTGTTTGGGATCAGTGTTGCTCATTACTGGCCTGTAGCTTGACATAAAAGAAGTTCAGTGAAGCAGACCTCTGAGATACAAGCGCTTCACAAGATGCAGACATTTTAAGTGTAGAATGTTGCAGTTACGTTGTGCAACAGTTCTGCTTTCAGAGAACAGGTTTTAGATGTCTTGTCCTCAAATCRAATGCAATTCTCATTTTAAACAACAAGTACCTGGACACTATCAAAGACACCGGCTGTGCCAGCAGCGGGGAGTTCTGCTAGGGATATCTGAGTGCGAAACGAGGCATCATTTTTTGCTGGTAAGGATCCAGTTAGAGTAATTACCAATGGTTGTGGTGGAGTCTCTGGCAATGACGAGTTCGAAATGAGGTTTTGATGGTGTTCAGAAGCCAGTTTAAACCTGTATGAATTCAGGGAAGTCTTACAGGCCTGTTGTTTTACTCAGGTGGGTAGTCTAGACTATAGGAATAGCTCTTCATACCTGATAATTTAGGAATTAGTAATGCCAATGTAATAAAACAGATAATTGAAAAATCCTCCTTGGTCTAAATGCAGGGTTGGGATTTTTTAATAACTTCTTGCAGATATTAAATCCAACAGAAATTCTTTCATGAAAATCTTTCACGTGGCTTAGTTCCAGTGAAAACAACTTGTTTGGAATTGGATTTTCTTTAAAATACCCAAGTRGTGGAATGTGTTTGAGAACTAAAGAGTGACACCAAAATGAATGTCACGACACYGTCTCACGCTGACTACCTCCAGTATGAAAAATTTCCGTCGAATCTGGAATAAGAGAGTTTCAAGTTAACCAGAAATATAGGGTTGGATGGGAACTGGCTATCCTGATTTCCCGATCCAAATTGCATAAACTGAGCAAAACAGCATTAATAGTAAAGTGTAATTTAAAGATTGGATTTTCAAAAGCACATTACCCAAACCTGCACATTTATTTCATCTTGAGGGAAGGCATGCCATCTGATAGGAATAATTAATCCAAAGAAGGCCCAGACTTGTTCTCCTTATTTAAAAGAAAAATTACATATTCTGTGAGAACATAAGAGCCGCTTTACTAGCTGAGATAGCTGTGGGCTGCGGGATGAATCTTCTGCAGACTGCAGAACGTGGCCCACCATTTCCTAAATGTATTAATGCTTGTTTTTTCAAAGACATCGTTTCAGATCCAATGCACTTTGGGCCCCAAAGGATACTAAAGGCACTTTTTTTTCTTCATTTTTATAAATTATTCTTTTTTGGATTTGCTGGCATAGTTTAATGACACAAAGCTGAACCACCCAACACCACCYATTGAACAGAGAGGAGAAACAGCTTGAAGCAGAGAGGGAAATAGTGGATCCCATAGTCCCATAGTGGATCATATACTAACCACAGCCTCTAAATTCAAAGACAGACACTGCTTTGAACTTAAAGCCTATCAACTATTATGAACAAAATTACAGTGAAATTTTTCATTTGATAGCCCCAGAGATGGAGTTTAACTGTGACCCCCCCCAAAGCCTTCCAGCGCTCCCACCACCCCCTCTGCAAATCATACCAAGACACAGAAGAACACTTTACAAAGAATTAAAGAAAGAGTTTATAGCCATTGTTTAAAAATGTAATTAACACTGTGTTTAAAGAAAAAGTGAGACAATTACCACCTCCTAAAGGCCTAAAGAAATCCGAGCTGCAGCCCTCCTGCCAGACTGAGTGGTACCGCAGGCACCATAAACAGAGGTTTGCAAGGACCTTTTCCATTCAGGACCCCAACCGCTATTGTCATTACGTGCTAAGTATTATTATTATTACTATTACCCTCTTTGTTTATGGTGATGTGCTAGGAAGTCTGCAGCTCAGGTTTCTCAGGACCCTTGGGCTCTGCTCTGCAAAGTGCCTACGGCCTCTTACCAGGAGCTGAATAGCCCCATCTCCAACCAAAGTCAATGAGAGGTTAGAGCTCCGTGAACTTCTCCGGCAGCACTTGGCGCCTCGCAAGGTCCTGCTTAGGGAGGTAGTTTTGTGAGACTGCAGCATTAATCATATTCTGAAGCAAATAGCCAAAGAGTTCTTTTTCACCTTGAGAACCTAAAAACAGTTTTCTGGCTTTCAGCAAACCTGCACATGCTCACCTTGAGAAATGCAATCTGCAGG
Source organism: Apteryx rowi (assembly GCF_003343035.1). Lineage (NCBI taxonomy): Eukaryota > Metazoa > Chordata > Aves > Apterygiformes > Apterygidae > Apteryx > Apteryx rowi. The sequence continues at coordinate 801,697 of NW_020451260.1, forward strand.
ACCATTTCTCTTCCGTTTTCCAAACTTGTAGGAGCATACAGCTGTACAAAAAGATGCAAATTCCAACGTGTGCTTAAACGATAGGACCAGTTACACAACCTGATTACAGATTTGACACACGTGGCAGCTAAATGCACAGCTGGCCATTTATGCTCGCAAACACCAGCTTTACATATTGCTTTTCAATAACTGAATCCATAAATTCAATACAAAACCTGAATGGAGAGAGAAAGGAGGGACAGCAAGATCTCAGCTTCTCGGTTTGAGCTAGGCAACATAGAAGCATCATCACGGCATGTTGTTCAGATACCTCTGGCAAGTCTAAGGGCTCTGTGCATCATCTCCCTCCCTGGCTGGAGTTGTACCTTGAGTCACTGCCTGCAAGGATTTTGTAAAAATGGGGATGGTAGATGCATTTTACACACACACACACACACACACACACACACACACACACACACACATTCATTCGGTTGCACTGGTGAGTTCATCTCCTAGAACGGAATTTAAAAATTAGGTATTTGCCAGCTGTGATTGGCAATCACCGTGCCTTGATTTCAGCAGTGCCTGGGACTGCTTGAGAAGACGGGATCGCTCGCCTTGGGACCGCGGCATCAGCCTGGCCCCGAGCTGTTGGCTCTGCTCCTCTCGCTTTCCCAGGCCTGCTGCAGCTGCGCCAAAGGGGATGCTGAAGCGTGTCAGTTTGCAGGACAGCATGGGCAGCTAAAGGGATATTGATTTGAAGGCTCAGTTAGTTTGGAYGAGCTAGACTATTTTGCAGCATATTAATTAAAGGAAGAAAAAATGCAGTAAAATGCCTGCTCTCCATGGCCCCGCAGAGCAGGGCAGTTTGCTGTCGATGCTGCTGCAATAGCTTGCGTGGGCAGCTTCGTTTTTCCCCCGTTCTTTTTTTAACCACTGCCAAGTGGCCTCAGACACCTAATGTAGAGATGTGTGATGTAGACGGGCTTGGAGCGGAGTCCACAACGGCTCGCTCCTGGGTTGTATTTCCAGCTCGGTCACAGGCTCGCTGAAACCCCGGCATGGCAGCATGTGTCGGACATTACTCACGGGTGTAGTCTTGTTGACGCTAATGGGGCTGTTTGGATGTCATTAAGCATACTTAAGTGTTTTCACTGTTGGGGCAGAAGTGTTCTTTACATCGTGGAGAAATATCATGGAATTCGGTAGAAAATGCTTCCTTGCTTATTGTGGGGGAGCAGTTAAGTAGAAAAAGTACATTCCTGTCTGAAAGTATGTCATTCCTTATCAAATTCCATCAGTTTCATAGAGATATTTATATATTCTGAAGTTCATGTAAAGTCCTTGGTTTAATCCCTTTTCCATGAGACTAAGTCATACCCTTTTGTAGACCTTTTGTAGACCCTGCCTCAGTTTTCCAATCKGTAACCTGGCTTAATAACAGATTCCTAACGGAGTTATTACTCCAAGGCTGAYGTACTGCTTGCAGTCCAGAGATGCGTGGTTACTCCCCTGAGAYTCTCAAAAGGAAAGCGCTATAAAGTAGAATATATTTTTATTTAAAGTTAAAATATATTCTACAGCTCATATGCATCCGAAAGCTAAAATGAGAAACAGCTTAGAGATGGGAAATAGTGTAACAAAACCACCTTCTATCTCCCTCCCCTCTGCAAACAAAGAGAGAAAAGTCTTTCATTAGATGACATGGGTATAAAGGAATGTTGTAACGTATGGAAATCCCATGCCATTATAYGCACCCCTGAGGGCAGCGTGTATTTCTGTTCCAGTATCTTCCCAGGCACTCCATTTCTGTTCTCCAGACTAGATAGGAAAAACGCAATTAACTCCTGGACCTTCTGACATTGACTGGAACAATGGATGTCACCACCGCACTCACCTGGCCCAGGCCATCTACAAGATAAGGCACGGAGGTGGTGTCTGCCTTGCCTAATGCTGGCCGTCAGAAAGCAGGATTTCGAGTCTAACCTGGTCATATGGGTTTTTCTTTGGTGCCTATGAGAGGAGACAGATAGCTCCAGAGGGCAATTCCTTGCCCTTATCTTAGACACCTATCTCAGTGCAGGATGAGTCACCCTGGAGGTACCAGTCCTCTCTCCCACAAAGTAAATAGGGACCTTGGTGACACACCATGCTTTTAGGTGGCTGAAGCCCAAGGGCGAAACCTGCCTGGCAAAGCAGCCGGCTCCCGCAGGCCTGCGGGAACGCAGTGGGAGCCGGAGGCACTGCCCAGCTCTACCTAGCCTGCGTGCCATGGCTCCTGCTGAGCTTCTTCGGGCCTTCAGCAAGCAGCTGTTTCTCTGAAAAAGTGATGGCAYGGCACCGCTGGATAAAAAGCAAACAATGATATGGTGTTTCGCCACGCAACCCTGCTGAGCTATGAACCGCTTCGAGAGCTGGAGCAGGAGGGACGCCCTCCTGCAAAAGCCCGAGTCCTGTTGCCGTCTCCCTCAGCACGGCAGCGCTGACTCCTGGGCCTCCCTGCCAGCTTATTTCCATGCAATGGCAGTAATATTGCAAAATGCCTGCATTTTTCTCCCGTTCTGGTTTGAGACTTTTATCAGTCTRTAGGGGGTGGGTGAACATGCTGAAGGGGTTGGGCTGGAAAGGGGAGGGGAAGGAGACCAAATGGTGGAAGCGTGATGCCTGTTGATGCTCAGATCCCAGATGCTCTAAATGTCTCCATTCGCTTGCCCATGGCAGGGACCCGTTCCCCACTTTCCCCAGACTTGGGTCCCCTGCTTCCCACCACGGAAGCGCTCTCTCTTGCCCATGTTAATGCACGTGTGCCTCTTCCCTCAGTGTCACCCTCTTTGTTATTTGCTCGGGAGATAAATCTTGGAGGAGGGCGAATTGCAGCGGGAAGAGCGAAACAACTCGCAGCAGCCAGAGCACCCAGGGCCCTGTGCTCAGCACCGCGGGGTCATTAATAAACACAACTCGATGGTTTATAGAGAGAACATATAGCTGCATTATCACCCTGCATCATGTTGCACKAACTCCTAACACATTACATACGTAAACTAGTTCCCCAATTTCCTGGGAAATAAATACTGCTGCACATTAGGACCAGAACATTCAATGAAAAGGTCATTTTTACGAATGATGCTTTGGAAATAAATAGAAAAGCACATTTCAGACCTGAGTATTGGGTGCTGGTGCATTGAAAAAAGCATACGTGCATCTATAAAAAGCCTAATAACAAATTCCTTTGCTATGTACTTGATAACTGTGTAGGGGTCATATTTGTATTAAGATACATACATATTGAAGAGAGGTGTCCCGTCTTTGTAATTCCCCAACATCTCTTCTTGAGCCAGCGTTTGTAAAACGATATTTCTATATTTACTTAGGCATCTATTTAAAGAGGAATCCCTCATAATTACTCACCACACAGATAGATGACACTGTTTGGCTGTGTTTATTTAGTTTCTATTAGTGATTGGCAAAAAGTCTACTGTGGCTTCAAAGCAGATATAGATGAATGACCTGTTGATCGTAAAATAAAGTATGATGATCTTTTTTAGGCCTTGTGGGAAATGACATGTAGAGGGGACACATATCACCAGCTCCTGCTGTCATTTCATGATATAATATTAAATCCAGGAATTCGGGTAGGGTTGGCTCAAGTGAAGACTTCCATGAAGCAAGGACAGTCTATGCTATAGAATAATCAGAGGAATTCAAGGGAAGCTGTTAGCTTCAAAAAGTGAGTTCACTTGTCTTTTCAGGTGATACGTCTGTCTCCGAGTCTCCATGTCAGCTTTTGTTGTTTTTATAATCCCATAGCTTCTACTTAAAATATATTTCCATTTGCGTTGTTTGAAAGACCCCCCCCACAAAAAAAGCTATGAAATATCATTGCCTACAGCAAAATGTTATCAAAGTTCAATGTGAACCCCCAAATTATGCCTGTCTTTTTATCTAAATGTTCTCCATAATCGTCACTTTAAGGGCAGAATATAACTTGAGTAGTATTACCAAAAGAAAAAAAAAGGGGTGTTTTCTTTTTTAACCAATTCTGTCTCTTTAAATGAAACGGGGAGAAAATGTCTTACTATTTATAAGTGGTATTCGTTAATAAATTCATGGTATGATGGACAAAATATTCGATACCTGAAGGTTAAGCTCTAATTGCTGTTTTTCTCCTGGATTTTCCTTGGGAACCTCTGTGTGTCAGTGCTGGTACGTAACTCCCCTCGCCACCAGCCCATGCACGGGCTGTCCTTTGCTCAGCTGTAGATTATCCATGGGGTGATGGGGCTGGCTCAGAGGGAAGAGAGGCCAAACTGAGGGTCAAGTGGTGTAAAARATGTGCCAGGCATCCTCACGCAGGCTCTGCCTTTTATCGCCCTTAGTGGCTCTTGGGTTTTCCAAACGGCACAAGCAAGAAGAGCAGGAGGACCTGTCTGTGTTGATGATCAAAGTTCACGCAACTGGGAGGATATTTTTGCCAACGCCTGGTGGCCCTGCCAGCAAAACCTCAAATGCAAGCAAATCTTATAAACAGGCCACTTCTTCCAGTCTCTTCATTTCCATGATGGTGGTTCACAGCCCTCTCTGCCCTTGTCCCTCTGCTCAGATGCCGTGAGTTTTGCGGAGCAGGGATAGCTCCCTCTCGAGCATGTGGAAGTCCTCCAGGATTGTGGGAATGCTCACGCCGACAGATAATAAATAGCACCAATTAGGATTTTCTTGCAAATTTTCCAAGCGCCACCGGGGAGGGAAAATAACACAGAAACAAAAGACTGAGATACTTAATTCTTGTGCCTTCGCTTCACGCACTATGCAATGCCAAAGAAACCTGGATGGCGYGGTCAAAGCAATAGCAGAATGGGATTATTTCAGATGAGGTGCCAACATAACCTAAAGCGTTGTCCTTTTAATACGTGTGGAGACAAAGCTTGTTTCCAGGAGGGGTAAACCATCCTCAGTTGCTCCTGACATCAAACCCTTCCTGACCGCTCTTACACCGGGGTCTCCTCCTCCAGCCAAAATGACTGCAGGAGTTTCTTGACTCTAGACTCCCAGTCTGGACTCCAAATTGGGAAATGGGCTCCTATATCATGCTGGCACCTTCGTTAATTTGACCCCAGTTCTGTGGTTTCATTTCTCTGAAGTGCTGCATGCTATTTCCAGATTTTTATATATACATGCATACATATATATATATATATATATATATATATATATATATCACTGCTGTCAGTCATAATATCCAGTTTTCTTTCATTGTACTCATTAAGGGCTGTGAGCACTCAACACCTTGGAGACCCTGGCTTTGCTGAAGGCAATCCATCTCCAGGTTGAACTCATTGACTTTAAACAGTTAGATGGTGGAYGAATTTGGCCATTTATCCTTGCCTTTTGATAATGCTGCTGTCTGAAGGTCGTCGGTTGTAAGGGCTTCATAACCACTTTGGTTCCCGTTCATATCTTCAAAAGGCAGGAAATACGTTTTTTTTTACCTATTCAAGAGCCACTCGTCTGCAGGTAAAGAATTTAACGGCTTGTGGGAGTGCTACATACTGCCAGCAACAATTTGACTGATCTTTCTTGGCACTGCAAAAATGCTTCTTAGAAGTCACATTGTCAAAGGCAAAAATTGAGATATTTTCTTTCACACGTCTACTAGGAACACTTAATACATGAAAACAAACATCTAGCGTGGAGAGGGGGCAAAGGCCTGTCTGCACTGATTTCTGTGGCAGAATTTAATTGTCCGCTTTTTTTCTTTTTTTAAGATTTGCAGTAGCAAAGGAACAGCTTGCTAAAGGATTTTCCAATTTAGATGTTTGCAGTAGAAAAAAAAAAAACTGTTTAAAGTTAACTTGGTTTTTTTTGTTGTTTTTTTTTAGGACGGGAAGATTTAGGAGCAAAAAACAAATTGCACAGATTGTTGTATGACACATGCATCCAGATGGTTAGGTTGGCTTATCTTATTGTAGGTTTGTATGTACCCAGCTACAGTGCATTATTTTGGCATGTATCTACCTCTTTTTTGCGTTCAGATTTACCTGACCGACTCCTACTGTGTAAGCCCGGATAGCTATTTCTTTTGTACTTGTTGAACTGTACTGTTTTATTTCAAGGCCATGGTGCTGCCTAACATGCAGGCATGCAAAAATAGGCAGACGTACAGGGTCAAAAGTAGCTTAAGAGAACTGATAGCTGCATTTGATCTGATTTTCCTAAAATAACAGATCGCTGTTGGTATGGTTGTTCCAAAAGAACAAACATAGCAACATATCTGGCTCCACCTTGCACAAAGTGCTTGTGTCTTTGGGTATCAACAGCAAAATATTTATTGTGACATTTAAATAATACCTCCAAGGTGTTTCAGATCATCTTTCCTGATCGTAGAATTTGGTATTGTGTTAATGGCTAAATTCAATCCATCCCCCAAGAAATAAATGTGACAAGATCAGTGTGACGAAGGGTAACTCTAGTAACATCGTTTTTCCGCCCACGCTTACAAAATATCCAGATTAAGCCATAGCTGGATTCTCATCCAGCAGAAGCATTACACAAGAACAACTGAATGAGCTTCTCACTTGGCTTTTGGACTCCCATTGTAGGAGCTTTCTGATCCTGCAGTTGGTTGCGTCTGGAAATGACTACTTAAAGCTGTGCCTTCCCAACGACAGAAGAACAAATAAATGCCTCTTAGAGGTCTGATGCTTGTTTCTGGACAAGAATGTCTCCTCACCAGACATTGATTAAGGACCTTCTCTGAGGAAGAAATACTAGGAGATGGGAAGATGCTGGGACCCCAGAGCTGGCTTATTCAGAGAACCCTAGTGCACATACTGTGGGGCTCCTGAAGCCCTCTTTGCACAGGTAGTCCTCTCCTGAAACAGTGTGACAGCTTAGGTGACCTCATGAGCTTCTTTGCAAGCCTCATTTTTCATTTCGTTTCCTAAGAGGAAATGAGATTCCTGTTATTTTGTTCGATGTTCTCATCAGCATGAAAATTACGATGTGAAAATATTTGCTAACAATTTTCTGCTCATTAAAACAAAGGGAAAAAAAAGAAATCACATCTCTGAGCTCTCTGATTTTTTTCATTTTGGGACATCTTGTCTGGATTTGCTTTCATTTGCCTACGTGTCCCAACTACTGTCGATAGTTTGGATGTGAGGCAAGAAAAGAACATGTAGCAGGCAAACTGCAACAGCATTACTTACTGGGTCAGCTTTTTCTGACTGTTATCCACAGTTGGGTTTATACGGTTTATACATTCAAGCTTGGGGATTATCTGTGCATATAAATGTTTATTTTAGCCAGTATAGCTAGGTGATATTTTTAGTAGTGATAGTAGATACTAATAGTTTCATGCAAAAGTCTGTAGTTCATCAGCCTTCACCGCCACGTATCTTATCTAGGAAATGCAAGCCTCTGCGGGGGAATATTGCGTACAATGCTGTGTTCATTGCACAGCACTTAATCTACACACGATTTATTTATTTTAGCAAAGAGAGGAAGCAAATAACCCTCTGTGTGTCTAACTTCWAGTAACCGGATTAATGCTGCATGATACAGTATCGCTTTGTTTRGGATGCGTTTTATCCTTATTAAAAAACACAAAAGCAAAAATCCATGCGCGAGGCAATGCAGTAAGAGGCTCTCTAGCCTGGCCTGCTGTCTCTGGTAATAACAGAGCCAGAGGTGCTGGAGTTCAGCAGAAAAACTCAGCAAGCAAATGCACAAAAGCATTTTTATTGAAACAGCTTCTTCCTAGCTGCTACCACTCCTTGCTTTATACAGTGAAACGCTGCCCACTTAAGTGTTTATTTTCGCTGTTATAATTAGCTGATATTTTACTAGCAATAGTGGTTAGCAACAATTCCCTTTAAAAAAGTGTTTTAAGCTGTTCAGATCTTCTTGGCTTTGTGTATGCGCCATGCCATGAACTAGCAGGACCCTTATTACTAATGTAGGGCAGCTAATTAATTGTTGGCCACAGAGGTCCTGATAAGAGTAAACAAAGAGTGAAATTAGCTCTGGAGAAAACCCAGGAATTTGCAATATAAGCCAAATCCTTCCATGAGGTCATCAGGAATCCACCCGTAATCCACCCGTATGGTGCACTGGGCCCTGGCTGACAGGACAGGACAAGACGGCACAAAATATTGGTCCTRTGCTCCTGTTGCCGTGCTGGAAAGCTCTGGGCAAGCCTTGGAGAGGGCCCTAGTGGCGCTCAAGGAGGTGCCGATGTGAGTCTGAGCTGGACTGAGCAGGGCACCTGGAGGCAACATCTATGGCTGAATGGAGGGAGGAAGAGGAGAAGCCACCTGCTCCGGGAAGCACGGAAAGGGGCYGCTGGGACCCGGCCGGAGGTGGCTCTCCAGAGCACTGTTGCTATCAAACCTCGGTGCTAAACTGTTGCAGAGAACATGGTTTTTCTGAGCGAGGACTGCACCGAGGAGATGTTGAGCTCCTCACAGTTCTGGCATGTGTTGCCATGACATTGAAGTAATTGCCGTTACCTTTCTCTCAGTCTTTCAGAATTAAGTGACCAATTTTGCCAACACTCCTCTGCAGGAGGAAAGCAATTTTCTGTAATTCAGTAAATAGATACATTATACCTACACTTTCACAACAGCAGCTAAGTAAGTATTTTTACTGTTACCACTGTTTGCTAACACCTTGCAGTTTGCTTTAGCAAATCATGGAACTGATGATAGAAAATAAAGAAATGCAGTCTCAGACTTTTTCCCAAAGGACTGTAAAAAGAGAGCAGAAGAATAAAGATAGCAAAACTGCAGCTAGACTAGCTACCTTGAAAACTAGTCCAGTTCACCCTGGATGGCTGCCTTCATCTTTGAGTGGGAGCTCTTGACGTGGTGGACATTACAGACTCTCAGATTCCCAGGTTTTTTACAGCATTCTTGACCACGGTTATTTGTGAACAGCATGTGTCTTCGCTCAAGCTCAGCAAGATGGCACAGGCTGCATCCTGTGTCATTATTTCCTCCTGCAAATCTCAGTTATTCCCTCTGCCTCCGCACGCTCTGTTTGGCAGCGCATGGACCAGGCGCTCCTCAGTGGCAGAGCTGGATTCACCGTGGCCTGTTGCTTTCTGCACTTTGGCCTGTTTATCCTGGGARGGGGATCGTGGCATGCCCATGTGAAGCCCTGCCAGATCGGAGGTGGTATCAGATGATTTTGGGGCAGTTCCTGCCAGGAGACTTTCTCGACAGCAAAGCAGATGATTAGTCTGCTGATAGAAAACTTTGCTCAATTCCTTCCAACTTGGAAGGGATCCCATGCAGAATTCTACATTTTTGCCCGTCTCCTTCCTTAGCGAAGCAGCTGACAAATCTATCCTGGACCTCTTCTATCTCAAAAATCACTGTGATAACAATGGGAAAAAGTACTCTTCTCCCAGAAACTTTGGCTTTTTCTGTCTAACAAGTAGCAGTGACACTTCAGACTTCTATAACACTTTTCTAATTGTTGTTTTGGATCTCAGCCTTCCTGAAAGGGGAGAGGGAATACAGTTTTCCTCCCCATCTTGCAGATAGAGAAACTGAGGTTAAAGAGATTTGACTAACAGCAAGACCACCCAGCTAGCCTGTGGGGGAGCTGGCAAATGAACAAAGCCCTCCTGATTTATTAGCAAGCATCTATCCTAGAAGATATTGCTCTTTTCTACAGTAAAGTGGATGGACCTTTAATAGCACAGTTAATTAGTGGGTTGTTTCATTTTTTTTTAATCAGCTCATATTGCACCCCAAAGACTTTCCATCTTTTTCTTTCCAGGACCAGTTAGAGGTTATTGGAAAATTGCTTTGTCCTCTGACTGCTCCAGATGCCTGGTGCACTCAGCGCTGTCTACCCGGCGTTGTTCTAGCTCCAGCAATTTTAACTGCTGGCACACCGTGCAGCCTTCCCGTGTGAAACTGCAAGTCATTTCACTGAGGCGTGCCTTAAAAAAGGTTTGGATAGGATCGAATGAGAATCTTGAGCGTTTCCGTGAAATCCTTTCATCTCTGAGGAATCAGAACGACTGTGGAAAGCAACCGGAACAAACAAATCCCAATCTCACAGAAAAACGGCGGTCGCGGCTCTCTACTGGGCAGCCGTCAGCCCGTTGTGACTCAACCCTATTTCCGGACATAAGAACTTGTCAACTAGCCAAATCCAAAACTAGATAATTATTTCCAGCTTTGCATCTCGAGGGCTCAAGCATCTTCTTTAAAACCTATCCTAGGTACCTCAAGCCTCTTGAACATCTTTTGATGATCACGCGCTGAAAGCAGCTGGGAATTGCGCTGGTCACATAGCCCAGCCCTCAGAAAGGCAACGACCACTGCCGTGAATCAAGCACTTTATCAGAAGGTGGAAACCTTACTCTGAGATGACCCCGCCAGAGCAACAGCCATGAACGTTTGCGGCATAAAGATCTTGCAAAAATAAAAGTTTCAAGATACTGATATGCTTGTAACCCTCTTCCTGAGAGAAAAGCTGAATGTTTTCTGAGCATTTCAGGAAACAGCAATGTGCAGCAGGTCCACTGCTCTGTGCACCTGGACCAGAAGTGAGGAGAAAATGGAAACTGATGCCCTGAGGGTGCTACGTAAGGTTTTCTTGGCCATTCAAAGCGTCTTGACAAGTACACCCATCTGCTTTACCAAATGTTAAATGGTAAAGGGTAGGCATTTTTTTAATATAGTTTACGAAGTGATCATCAGTGCACAAGAACAGCAGACAGAGTACTAAAATGGATGTTATAATTAGTCACCAATATAATATATTCAACTTATTCTTTTCTAAGAACACCTTACAAGTAAGATCAGGTCAACCAATGTGTATTACTAAAATCTCGCTGCCTTTTTCAAGTTACCCAGATGTGACTTAAGATGAAGAGCAGAGCTCTTGATGCCTGATTCATACTGGATGTCCCAAAAGACAATAGGCTAATGTTGTCAGCATTGCTCTACATATCGCACAAATTAGTTCAACCTTCTCAGTCAGCTCAGTCTACAAAGAAGCAGAACGAATCTAATGGTGACCATGCGCAGCCAGAAGAACAACCCTGCGTTAGAAATGCTGAGTCCAATTCCTTGGGGCAATACTTTAAGTACCCACAGACACCAACCTTATCTTCTTGTCTGCCTTCCACTCTGAATGCCTCAAAAGGACGCCAGCCCTGTGAGATGCTGAGGATCCTCAGGTCTCGCTCTTCAAGGGCAGGTTAGCAAAGGCTTTTGCAGATCGAGGCAATTTTGCTGTGCCCAGGATTCAATGATTATACGTGATTATATGAAAGCATATGTGTATATGAATGATGGTACCTGTATAGGTAGATACGGAATACTGTTAGGCTGTGCTAGAAACGAGTTGAGGAAAGGTAAATATATGACTCGGTCTTTTCTGCGTTGTAGAWCAGCTAATTGTTCTTGCAGACAGTGTTTTTATCGATTTGGCACCAGCTTTTTCTTTAATGGCTTTCGAAAAAGTTTTAATCACAGCCATTTGTGCTTTGAATTAATCACTGATGCTTGCACGGCCCAAGCCCTCATTGATGCAAGTGGTCTTTACTCGAGTGAATAGTTCTGCAGACTTCAGGAGGAGTTCTCATCTGGGCCGAGGTTTGCAGGACACAGCCATTATGTTGCATTTGATAAATTAATATGCATTTATAAGTATGAAAAAAGCAGATGAGCTTCATTGTTCACATCAATATCTAATTCATCTTTTGGAAAAGAAGTCTCAACCTATCCTTTGAAACACGTCTAAGCTAAATAGCAACAGTTTACAGGAACTCCTAGTGCATTACTTTCACAGTTGCTGGAAAATTATGGGATTGTTGGACTCCTTTTATCAAGAAGGTTTCAAGATAACAGGCCTGTGGCTGGTGTAAAGCCCCCAAGCTGTTATGCATGGCCATTTGTGAAGCAAAAGGCTGCTTCATACAGTCAAAAATCCCTTACCCTTCCCTAACATCACACCATTTGCTCTCTAGGTTCAAAAAAGAAATGGGTAACACTTTGCAAACTGAATGCCAGGGGAAAAGGCATTTTGTAGGGCTTATTTTTAAAGGGACGTTTTAAAAGGAAGCCTAGCCTGTGTGGAACCGCTCATAGGTGTTTTATATCACACAGTAATGTAATTGCAATTTTTATTATTATGGCATAACTCCATCTAGGCACCCTCTTGCAGCATTTAAGTGATTTTATTGTGCTTCTAAAGAAGAAAGGAACATCCCCGCTGCCCATATATGGCTGGCTGCGGTTAGGCAATGAAGACAGGCACTTTAACCCATGAAAAGTCAAACCATGTGATTGCAAACAAGCTGTGCAACATGGGTCATGGTCCCCATTTCAGCAGCAGCAGATAAACCCTGGAGAATCAGAAGTGAATTTTTGTGACTTACAAATGCAGGTCTTTCCTGGGCCTTTGAAAGCTCAGCTTCCCTGCTGCATGCGGCCATCCAGATTCACACCCCGAGCTCCACTTCCCTGTCCAGGAATCCCCAGTCCAAGTCCTTGGAGTTTCAGCAGCTGGCAACACACACCACCAGTGGCTTGATTCATTTCAACTCATAGCAAAATCAATATTTAAAGAACCCATCAAAGCAGTTTTTTCCTCAACCAGTTAGATTTGCAAAGGCAAGTAGTAACAGTACATATAGAATAATTTAACTCCGGTAACCAATATATGGAAACAGCAACCTCTCCCTCATGGCTGTCTGCAGAATATACCGCTCACATTCTCCTCCCTCCATCAACCGCTGCCGAATGAATATCTCATGCCCAGGTTATAACAGGACTTAGACCTACCTAATAGGACTTGCATAAGTGCAAATATATTTACAATCAATCAGGGTCACATTTGTACTGAAGTGCTGCATTTTAGGCATGCAGGATGAACTCATCTTCCCACACATATCAAGGCCAAAATTTGCTAAACAGGGTCAGGAAATATTTGTAAAACCATTGATATGAAAGTGCTGTCTATCCATTTTATAGTCCTATTGTACCATTTAAAGCACTTGCCTGTGATAGCTAGCACTTTCTCTTCCCATCCACTCTGCCTTTATTTAGTTTGTAGCAAGGACTGGTCATTGATGTACTCTCCTTCGGCCAAGTTATAGGAGAACATTTCTCACTGGGCTGTTGGGAAAGCTTGGAACTGCAGGGCACCTTGTGCCAACCCTCGTTCGCGGTGGAGGTGCATTTGCAGTCACTGCCAGCTGGGGTCTCCATCCTTGGAGATGTTCAAAAGCCATCTGGACAGGATCCTGGGCAATGTGCTCTAGATGACCCTGCTTGAGCAGGCAGGTTGGACTAGATGATCTCCAGAGGTCCCTTCCAACCTCAACCATTCTGTGATTCTGTGGGTCTGCCAGCACTGGGGGGTGGAAAGGGGCCAAAGCTGTGCATCAGCTCAAGGAGGGGTGTCGCTGTGCCAACCTGCTTTCACTGGTGGTCTGAACTGCTCATTGAACGGGACTTCTTTCCCGTGATCTCCACCATGGGAAGGGTGATTTGAGTGAGAGGGACATGGCCCAGGGTGCTGCTACACAGGCATTTAGCTAACGGTGGTGGTGGTTTATGGTGTCTCTGATCTCCAGCTCTTTGCTGCGCAGGGAGCAGGGCCTTGGCTTGGGACAGCTGATGAAGGCAGGTTTAGCTAAGCTTCTGGCATTGCACTGAGATGCATGCGCTCCTTCCTTTCCTCCAGCTCTGCTAACAGGGCAGTATCTCCTGGCATGAATTTTTAATTAGAAATATCACTAACTCCACCTGGAAGTACATCCTGGGAGCGGTGCTCATGCTGTAGACCGTTGCAGTCGGTGGGAGCCATCCGTGCAGGCATCTGCCCCAGCTACAGCATTCTCCTCATGGTCCCTCCGCTCAGCGTCCCCCAAGGCCACGGGCACCATGTGCAAGCCACGGCCACATTACGGGTGGGAGCTCATGATACAACCTGCTCACTTCGCCAGCAAAATATAAGCAGCCTGTCATCTGCTAATGACCTCCTGCAGAGGAATGGTTTCTCCAGCGTTGAAGCACACTTGCGGACCTTTTAAACACGGGATCACTCAATCCCAGCATTTATTGTTGCTTATATATACATGGCTGTGTAAGAGGATGTTGGCAGGTGAACAGGGCCAGAGAGACGTTGGGTCTTGGAGGCAATGCAAGTGCAACAGCTCCGCTCTGAGCTACCGGCGTGAATAAGTTACGGGCTAAATATGGAACATTTGTGCTTGTGCATATTAAAGGTGATCCCTGGGTGCTGCTGTTTGTCTAACCAGGCCATTTAAATAATTGGAAGGCATATACATAGTTCAAAGCCAGCAGCTAAGCTGTGTGGACATATTCTGCTATTAGTGGTGCGTGTCAAGCAAGGCAACCTTCTCCAGGTTTTCAGCCCGAGGTCAGGGTGCTCTTGGGCAGCTTCAGAGATGCTTGTGAAAGGATGCAAGGCACTGCATTCAGAAATACCCCTGCCCCACACAAATGATGGGGAAAGAATTGAACAAAGCTGTTTTTTTCCTCCCTCTCTTTAAAAAAAAAAAAAAACAGAATTGCCATTTCCTTAACAAGCACTGATGGGCCACACGCAAAGCCTGGCTTCCCCTTTCCCTCCATGCAGCCTTGTGGCCATTGCAATAGCACCGATAATTTAAACAACTCATGCTTCAGGCAGGTCCCTGCTGGCAAAAATTTTTAATTAAAGTAGTTCAGAGTCTCCCTTGCTTGCTCCTTAGATGCCAGTTTTACAAAGGACATTTGTTTATAAGGCTCAGCTGGATTTTTCTTAAGAAATTCCCTAAGCATTTCGGGTGCCATCTGTGCACCTTTGTTGTTCAAGTGCATTAGCAGAACTTCCCCAGTTCATCTAAAYTGATAACTTTATCTAGTCTCCACTTAATATCGCCACAGAGCAGCTGCTTGTGGACTTGTTTAATCTCCATTAGGGCGCTTGGGTTAAAATCCAAGCTTGCATCCATATGTAAGCGCGACACAAGCAAGACGCTCATCATCAGCAGGGCTTTCCAGGCCGAGAGCGTCTGTGGCCTTTCAGGGAGTCTCTAGCAGCAGAATATTTCCTTGAAAACCAGGTGCAAGCAGGTGTTTCTCTTAATTATCTCAAGTGCTTCTGAAGGGATACATGTTACACCTTGTTTTGTCTGCGGGCAGTGAAATGTAGATGTTTAGGATCATTTTAAATTATGTCTGATAGAGAACTGGAATCTAGAATATTTTTAAATGTTTCTATTTTATTTTTACTTCTTCCCCTGCATTTGTCTGGCATATCCCCCAGCTGACAGCCAGGCTGAAATGCCAGTCAGTAAAGTCCTTTCCCAAGATTTATTACAGAAAGAGAAATTATTTACTAGGATAACATTTCTATATTATAGAAAAGAAGAACTACTTTTCCCATTCATTCCTTGATAAATTTTCATCAGACAAAGACAACAGACATGAAATATCAAGCTGCTTCTGTATTACTGCCTCGGTCTTCTCTCCAAGTGTAGTGCTGTTGGGATTACAGCCAGAAAGCTTCTTTAGTATGACCCACTGGTTTAGGAGAACGAGCACTGTATTCCCTGTAACAGAGCTGGGTTTTAATTTCTGCTCTGGCCCCACTGAAGGTAACAGCAGCTTCATCATTGATTTCAAAGGATTCAAGCTTCTAACAACTCTTGTATTTCCATCTGTGTTAGGTTCTGACTGGGCTGTTTCTGAAGGAACTTAATTTTGGCCACCGTTGCCTCACCTTGAAAAAAAACAGCCTTTCTTACGAGCCGCACATCCCACCACCCTGTTGCAGGAAAAGACCTCTGTCTACATATTTGGACGACCTTGTGTTTGGTTCCTGCTGCAGAACCAATGCACCGCTGAAGAGCTCTTTCCCTTTTCCAGCCCTCCATCACTCCCAGTGCTCAATTGGGGCACCACCGTGGCCTCCAACCTCTATCCTGGCACCGAAGTAGCAGCAGCCTCAGGAATGAGGCACATCTGCATGACCTCCCTTCCCAGGTGCTCCCATTGAAGATGTCGCAGCAGAGTGGCTGCTGCATCCGGAGCCTGCCAGAAGCCAAATATGACATAAAGGGGTCAGTCCAGGCCCTGGCAACATATTTAAGATCACCCAGGATCATCGGAAGAGATGGATGTATGGATGAACAGGTGGATCATCTGACCAAACATAGGCACCTGCTATAGGAGCAGGTGAACCCCAAACTCTGCTGACTGCATTGACTTGCTCTCCACCAGTTGCAATGGGGGGGCTGCAGTGACTTGCTTAGGTGTTGATGCCTTATAGGCCCCCACATTTAACCAGACAAACACCATCATCCAGTGAAAGCAATTAGTAACTCAGATTTACTGCTGGTGTCCTCTGTGGCCACTGAGAGTGATGAAAGAGACTATGCCCAACGAAGGTGGACACTTCAGCCACCACCATGGACCAGTTTCTCAGTATGGTGCGGCAGGATGCAACAGCAATGCACTACTCTTTAATGTACAGGGCCAAAAGCTGCACACTTCGACTGGGATTCATCTCACCTAATTTTAGCTGTCTAAACATTGAACAACCAGACTCAAATGATAGCCCACACGTTCTCTACAGTCATTGAAGAGAGAGAAAGGCAAGGCCTGACAACATGCACCACACCTCCAACACGATGGGTTGACTTGCTCCATCGGGCTACGAATCAGCCAGGCTGCTGTCAGTCAGCAGAGACAGAGGCCTTGTCCTCTGATGGAGGAAACTTGGTGAGGCAAATCCCACCCTTAGCGAGCAGAGCCACTGCAAGGCCAGAGCAGCCTTGGCTGTCCAAAGCAGGGACTGCGACCTYTGCTGCCTTCGAAGAGGAAACAAGCAGTGTGGCGTCCCTGGAAGAGCCAGACAGTCTCGCACATTGGAGAGACCGCTGTTCCCTGGTGCRACAATCACAGCAGCCATCCCCACGTGCCCTGCTTTTGGAGCGGCAGTATGAGCTGCTTGAGAAAACATTAGAGGAACCCTGAGCTTACTGCATCCGAGTTTCTGAGTAACCTGGAGGGCAGGGGTCGGGAAGGAACGTGATGATCGTGGGGGCTTCTTCTCCTTTCTTCACCATGCTTACATCCCCATCTACATCGCTGCACCTATTTCAGATGTGGACAGCCCTGAACAGCCCCTTATACGCTCCCAGAGGTAGCAGAGAGTGTGCACACCTGATGTACTTTCGGAAGTCCTCCATCTCATTTGCAGGCACTAGGTAGTCCTGCGATATATAAAGACATCGTGGTAGGCAAATGAGACCAAATCAGACTAGCACGGTCTGTGCTGTAAAACATCACCGTGCTTCCTGCTGTCCTGCCCAGGAGCAAGTTCCCTGCTCCATCCCACACCTCGGCAGCAGCACAGTGTGKTTGTCCTCATTTTACTGGGCTCTGCATGCCGGAGACCTCCTGCCCTGCTGGAGGCCATCAGCGTTTGCCGCTGATGGGTTCATCGGGATTATTATTGTGCCTCTCAATTCCACGATTCGCCTCAATTAACTGGGACCCCCCCATGCTGGAAGCGGCCGTGATGGGTAGTAATCACTCTGACCCAGCCATGCCAAAGAGAGGCAGAAAGGACCTTCCCATGTCGTTGCCTCCAAGCTTTTTTCACAGGCGGCTTCCTGAGTGCATTACCCCCATTAAGAGACTTCCCCCAAACCACATGCATTACGGAGCCCRTCCCTGCGTCACGGCCTGCTGTGAGAAAGAGCAGGGACCGAGCGCAAGTGGGAAGCCATCCATATGCTCTAGCAGGCTGTGCTCCAAGCATTAACGTTATCAAATTACAGCTAACGGGAGAAGATTAATGCGCAGAGCGCCCTACGCAGCTAGAGGAATTACCGCGCGGATCGATGCGGCGTAGAGCCTGCAGGAGGGCAGCCCCACGGCCCCCGCGGCTGCCCTCGTCCCAAACACACTTGGATGCCGCGAGCCAGGGCCATTTGAGGAGAAAAGCAGGGACGCAGCTACGGCATCAAATGCGAATCTGAAGAATGAGACAGAAAAACAATGAATACGGTGCAGGGTGTTTTCTGCGGGGTGGGAATGGGGGCTGTCCCTCCTTAATGGGCAAAATAGCACAGGAAAAAATACTTTAAGAAATATTTGCCATTCCAGTGGCAGCATTTCAGCAAGGCCTCGAGTTCAGCATTGCATTTGCCAACCGTTTCGCAGGATTCAAGGTCAAAACACAGCAAAATGAAGCCGCTCACCTCCGACCACCAAGTTGAGACCAGCACTGGGAATCGCAGCCCGAGACCCCGGTGGGAGACCCCATCATTAATCTTTCTGTCAGGGCGCCGAAGCTTGGAGGTAAAACACTGTTTGCACAAGTCTCCTGCTGCAGTGGCTACCACAGGCAATGATCTAAGAGCGGGCAGAAATTTGAGCTTCGCTCTGAGAAATTCGGGGGCGACTTGAAGATGGAAAGTCCTCATTGCCTCTCAGGTCCAACCACTAAAAACAACGCCTCCGACTAAGCAGACACCAGCATCATGGGCTTTTTATACGCTGAAGCGTAAGATTTGATCATTTGAATATAATAAGATGTTCGCTTCACTTGCAGTGAGCATTAGTCAGGCTTAAGGGCATTGCTCAAGGGGAGCGTTGACAACAAAAATAAGATTATTCAGTGTTTCAGTGGCATTTTACATTTTCAAGATGCCTTTCAGGCGCTAACCAGGCATTAAACATAATCTTTTGCTCTACCTCCTCTGCAGCCATTAGATGGGATTGGTACTCAAATTGGGTGGCTATTGCAAAAAATGAATCAATTAAGAATATTCAAGGATTTTTAAAGAATTTAAAAGGGCCAGTAGCATGGTTTGTGTGTTCCCTGTTGCTATTATGAACTATAATGAGCATTTCACATTGGACTTATGAGAATACATGGGGCAGACACAGATCCAGCCCCTTTCTGCCTCTCCACATCTGAAAAACCCTTCCCGGAGCAGTCTGGACTCCTGGGACCACCGGGGCAGCTCAGCCTCTCGAGGACCACATCCCTGTCAGTAAGAGGTCAGCAGGCATTTGCACTGAYGTATTTAAATAGTTTCCAAGCATAATAACTGGTTCAGCATCTCAGTAGACTCTGCCGGAGGCCTCCTGGGTGATCACAGGAGGATCACCCTGAAAATTCCCACAAATCCCTGAAATTGCAGCTTCCCATCTACAAAAATGCGGATAAAAGCCCTTCCACACTACACGGGGATGATATGATGTGCTCAGATACAATAATGAGGATTACGTAAAGAGCCCAGCTAATGAGCGAAGAGACTAATCGCCCCTGGTTTGGCTGAAGATTGTTTTTCCTTCTCCGCTTTGGGTTCTTGCCTAAATAGCATCAGGTAGCTGAGGAAACAGCAGCACCTGTGGCACCATCCTGGACTGGGAGACTGGCCGGGTGTCGGGAGCGGGCGGTCAGTCGCGGTGAACCAAAACAGTCCGGAGAGCWGTGCAACCAGGCCCAGAGGGAAGGTGAGCTGTCCTGAAAGTTGGCCCCACTGAGCAATCTTAGGAGGACTTTGCGGGTTTGTTTCCTTTTAAAGCACAGGTACCATTTCCGCTGGTTACTGCTCGGTTTTGTGCTTCTTGGCCACAGCCACCGGAGCAGATCCACCTCCGAGTGCCTCTGAGCAGCGTGTGGTGGAGGAACTTCTCCCGGGACCTCGTGGATGCTTTTTGTTCATGGAAATCACCTAGTTCCAGGCTTTAGGTCCCACCAAGTCTGAGAGCCCATTGCCCCACCAGCCCCTGCAGCTAGCAGATCACTCGTTACAGCCCCTGTTAGTAGCCTTGGTGTGGTACACTTTGATAGTCACCAGAAAAAATGAGATGTTCCTCCTCAAAACATTTTCCCCCACCAGCATCTCTGGGAAGGCTCTCTGCAGCGTTGCAAAGCAGCCTAGTGCCTAACGGATTAAGGAACCTAGCTTTCAGGCGCTGTGTTTTTGAAAAAAGGGAAGAAAAAACCAAAAAGTCAAAGACCATTAGCAGTTTCCCTAAGCAATAGCACAGCTTTGCATTGCTGCAAGGCCAACCGCAGACAGGCTTCACAAGCCGGAGACGGCGTCGCCGAGGGTTAAGCAACTCGCCCGGCGCGACACGGGAAGTCTGGGGCAACGCCGGGAACTGACTCAGAAGATCTGGGTGCTCCGTCCCACCACTTAACCGCAGCCTCGTCCTTCCTCCGCCTCTTCCTGCAATAAAGCCGCCAGCGCCGCATTCAGACAGGCTGCTCCAGCTACCCAGCTCCCTTACATCTCCGTCGGATGTGCAAAGGGGCCGGCAGGCCAGCGCTGCCCACCTGCACTCGGGAGACGGAGCAGCGCGGTCCCGCATGCGTCGCTGCGCGCATCCCCGCGCCCGCGGCTCCTCGGCCCCCGGCTCGCTGGAGGACGCTGGTACCCTTGGAGCCAGCGATGAAGCTGGGGGAGCGGAGCAGGAGAGCACGTATTGAATAATTCCTGCCCAGAGCATTGCCAAGAGGAAATGCACTTCCCGTAAAGTAGGCACCGCTACTGACTTGTTTGCTGGAATTGCTTGAGTGGTAATTACGCTCCTTTAATATTGACATATTTAAATAGTTTCCAAGCATAATAAGAGTCCTTCCCCTTCTCCCCCTTCTCCGAATTTCTGCGGCGAGCTTTCATTTTGAACAATGGATGATCCGGAGGGGTGCGACTTGCCCACGTCTTGTTTACTGCACGGCACGTCCAGATGTCTTGCTCTTGCGCGTGGTGCAGTCAGACGTGCTGGTGATGTGCTGTGCTGTTAAGGACCTTCAGGCGTCTGTCGTGTGGGCTGTGCAAAAAAATTATATATAGCCATTGTGCTGCTTCACGTGTAAGTGCGAGATGCTGGCCACAAGCCCCCGTTCAGGCCTTGATCCCAAGCGTGTGGYGCACAGCGGTGTCAGCATCGGTCCCACCACATTTGTCTTTCATTCGTTATTTGTCAGAAGTTCCAGGACGCTCTGTCCCTGCAACAGCATCCAAAAAGRCCATACCCTCCTTGTGTTGTTTCATGTGCAGGGCGTTCTTACGAATGCTGCTAAGGGAAGTCTTCCCAGAAAAAAATCATCTCGCACTAAAAATGTGGTAGAAATCTGCATCACTGACTACCCAAAGCGGGCGCTTGGATCAACGCTTGCTTCCAGGGGGTGAAGCAGGTCTCTGACACCCGCAGTTGTAAACGCACAGTCAGAAGAATCATGAAAAAGGAAGTCAGAGAAATACCGCATGTGGRTCTGAGATGGGGAAATAAAGACAGCCAACAAAGCAGGAATGCTGCACGCATCTTTCCTGCTCCCCTTCAGCTCCTGGAAGGGCCCTGATTTCCCCCAGCCCTGGCACGTCACACGTGCAAATTTATTTTGGTAGATGCGGACACCAAATTTATTTTGGTAGATGTGGTTCAGGCAGGAGAGGACATGCCTGCTTGTGTCGGCAGCTCCCTGGGTCTCATCGCTGAGCTTTGGGGACCAGGCGGAGGTGAGCACTGGGACGGGCAGGAGGAGATGGGGCTGGGGGACACAACAGCTCTCAGCAGGAAAGAGGCTCCATATTTAGCTTTTTGTTGTCTCTACACAGACTTTTCCACATTATTGCCTAATAAATTCCCTTCCCTCTCTRTGAAGAGATCTTGATCTGTGCTTTGCACTCCCAAATTCAGCACCTTTCCCCCCCCTTTTTCCCCTCCCTTTTCTCCTACACCTCTTCTGCTGCGGTCCCAGCATCACTGCAGCTTCTCAGCCCTCATCTCCACCTGTGCAGCCACCCAAAGAAATGCCCTGGGCCTGGCTTATGTGGGATCCTCACTCCTYCTGCTTGCGGGCAGCCTCTGGGAGGCCTGGGATGTGGAAACATCTGCTTGGGTTGTCCTCTCCACCGCAGGACAGGATTTTTCTATCACAAGTGCACAAGCACATTAGCACGGTTGAACCCAAACATAACCCCACGTTTGGGAAGTGGCAGCTCTGACCCCTCTTTGGCTTCCCTTCCACCCTGCCCAGGGTTGCGGTACCTGCAGCATCGTGGGTGGACATCCCATTGGCCAACTCTCCCTGGGCTGGGACAGCATGGGATTGCAGAAAAGGCCCCATGACCCCCTCGGCGGCACCTGAAGAAAAGATGCACCTTGCAGAGCATCTCCTCTTCTCCATGAGGCCGCGGTTGTGCTTGAGGGTGCAGGCCCCAAACCAGCATGGCGAGGTTGGGCTAGAAAACGAGGTATTTCCCTGGGACTTTCTGTAAAAGAAGGAGTAGAGACTGCTGTTTTTTTCTGAGGCACTGGTCTGGTTGCAATCGCTTGCGTGAAAGGGTGTGTGTCTTGATCTACGTCTGAGGAATGAGAAAGCAGAGAGGAAGCCAGCAAAATGCCGGGGATAGACCAGTTACATAGCTTGGGAAATGAAACAGAAAGTGAGGGAGCAGGGAAGCACGCGCTTTTTTTGGGCACACAGGAGTGGTTCCAGGCAGGCTTGAACTCGGGTTCAAGGCTGTTGCAGCCTATCTGGTCCCGCTGTGTTCAGGGAAAAGGGGACTTCACATGCTTTCCTGCTTAATATGCAGAATTGCATCAAAGAAATACCTGGCTGTCATCATCAGTGTATCCTCCCAGCGAAAACGATCTTGGCAAGGCCTTGAGCAGGCCCAGCTTCTCAGGCCAAGAGCCAACAGTACGTCTGGTACGAGTTTCTTCACCGCCCCATCTTTCACCATCTCCCACACTCACCCCCACCAGCTTGCCATCCTAAAGGTTATTTTCAAGCTAGGAGAGAGCTAATAAGCAAAGAAACTCTTAAAACTCGAAAGGGCAGAGCTGCGATGGTACCAGTAAAAAGCCTAACCCCTATTCATCTAGCCTTATATTGGGAGCTCGGGACGTGAAAACTTCTGAATTGCCCAGATCAAGAGCATTCGCTGGGCAAATTCTAGTCGATATGGTCCAAAATGGTACAGGGGATGGAGGGACGTTGCCTGGGAAGGGGGCCTAGGACCGGCTGGCCGCTTTTCCTGACTTCACAAGCCCCACATCTTCACCGGACGCAAGCCACAGACCTCGTAGAGTCCAGGGAAAAGCCACGGGTCCAGTGGTCGTTGCCAGCAGGTCTCTGTGGGAAGTTCTAGAGGAGGTCTCCAGCCTGGTGGCCCTCGTCTTGGGGGATGAGGTGGGGTAGGGAGCTGCCGTGACACCAATGGTTGCTTTCTTTGCCACTAGCTGTTGATGGCAGGCACATGAGGGAGGTGAAATAATGGCTTTCTGGGATCGGTTCCTAATTTCTTCTGACCAGAAGACCGCTGTCAGCCCTCAAAGCTGATGTAGCGAAAGGGCAATCCCAACACTGTGGCACGAGTGCAATCAGTGCTCTGCAAAGGGGGCCGGCGGAGCAGCCCAAGGGCACGGGGCAAGGTGCAGGACGGCGTTGCTAGCCCGCACGCGGCATGGGAAGGTCAGGCTTTGGGGTGGCTGCAAGCAAGGAGCCGAAAAAGAGGGGATTTCTGCCTCGCTCTTAATTTCCGAGGGAGCAGCGGGTTATACAACAGCGCGGCAGATGGAAACGGCGCAACGGCGAGCCTGGCAGCTGCACAAACACAGCTAATCTGCCCTCGTTTCACGCTCCTAGCCACAACACAAACACACGCGCCGCGCAAGGTGAGAGAGGAGGTAAATCCGTCCGCGGCGGCCTCCCGACGCTTGGCGCGCCGCCTCGCCGCTGGGGCCCCCGCGCGGCCTGTCCCGGGCGCCCGGCCACGCCACTCATGCCCACCAGCGCTCCCTGAGCGTTTCTTTAGGTATGTAACGCTTCTTTATATATATATGTGTGACTCACGCGGAGTCACCCCCAAAAAACCCAACCAACTGTGTGCTGCCCAGGCACAGTCCTTTAATAGTCAGCGTGGTGCCACAAAGCATCATCATTTTATAGATAGGCTAGAATAATAAATAATTCTATATGTTTTTGGCATCTACACACACAYATATATATGTATTTATGCATATATATGTATATACATAYATACACATATTTAGAGTAAAGCGTACAAGCTACCTGTCTGGTCTTGGTGCCTTCCTGATGAGCGCATTTTCTTGCCAATTATAAGCTCTTTGGGTCAGTGCAATGGTTTCTGATTTATTCCCCAATGATCCGACACCACTGCCCTGCGCTGTGATAATCGGACTTTCATTTGGCCRTACAGTCAGGCAGCAGCAAAGTATTGCATGAAAATGGCTGTTCCTTACCCGAATAGCCGAGAACTTACCTTTCCCGTCCATCCCTGGTACCCGTTGACTATGGGCATGCTGGTAACTTAAACGGTGCTGGGGAAAATTCCCGTAAAATGCACGTGGTCCAGCTGGGCTGTCGCCGTGCTTGGTGGGCAGGAGGACACGGGTGCTCCTGACCCACTAATGGTCCCAGTCRCGTTTCTTTGCTCCTTTTCCCACGGTCGGTGCTGCTGTTGCATTGCAAACGCCTGTCTCAGGTCCCCCATGGCKCCGGCTCCTGCCTTAACCAGGGGATGAGGCCAATGTTAACGGGTTTGATTGCATTTTCTTCTGTTCGGGGCAAAAGCAGCCCCGGGGGCTCACTGGGGGCTGATGCCATTCAGGGAGGTGCTGAGATGGGGTCAGCTGCAGCGGTTGGGAAGCTGCACGCGCCCAACGCGTGTGCAGGCAGCAGGAGAAAAAMCAGGAATCTGCACCCGTCGTCCTTGCGCATCTGTGTTTTCACAAGACTTAAGGTGGCCTTAAGAGTTGTTCTTTTCCAAAAAATCACAATTCAGAGTATTTTCTGTTGCTGTCACCTTCRTGTTTTTTCCTGAAAGGCTTTGRAGCTGGTTGAAGAACATCAGTGCAYRGGAASCCTGGGGAAGAAAACAYKGTTAATCCCACCGATRYGGCRTCATGTCCCGCTGCCACCTTGGCCCCATCCAGGCTGCTCTGGACCCCTCATGGCCACAGTGGCCTGGGCACCGGCCCGAAGCTTTGCCACCCTCCTGCAGCGCCAGCGCAGTTGGTTTTTTATTCTCGGGAGAGGAAAAAATCACGCCTGGGATTTTTTGGTGGGAAGTTTCCCCTTGCTGCCGCACGCTCCCTCGGACGCTATCGGGAGATGAAACAAAGGCAGGAGGTAAAGGCAGAGYGAAGTTAATGGCTGTTGTTTAGGTCAATAACGTATTGATTCCATATTTTGYGGGCTAAAAGGTTGACCTTTTAAAGGGCAATTGGAGCCTGCAAGATTTGATTTAGGAGAAAGGAAAGAATTTCAATTTAATTTTCACTTCCTATTTCGGCTGGGAGAAACTTGCAAGATTGCAGATGCCAAAGATGCTTTTTTTTTGCTTTTTTTGCTTTTTTTGCTTTTTTTGCCTTTTTTTCTTTTTTTTCTTTTTTTTTCTTTTTTTGTGGGGGGGAATTGGGTTTTTTAGAGCCTTCACAAAGAGCTCCGTTTCAGGGAGCAAACGGCCCTATTGCACCTCTCCCTCCGCTCTGCTCCTCTGCTCAGCACTGGAGACGCGCACGAGACACGAGGCACTGAGCCGAATATTTAATACAAAGCTCACCCAAGACGGGGTGATTAGCACGAATTAACACAGCAATTAGCTGCGTGCCCAGGCACCCCTTCCCACCCCGGGCTGGGGGCATCGGCGGGAGCAGGGACCAGCCAGGGCCTCGTGCTCCAGACCCAGCTGCGCCGCATCGGGGTGGCATGCTCGTCCCTTAGGAAAACCCCACGGTCAAAAGCAAGAAACGCACCATCGCTCCAAGTCCTTCTTACCCTTTCACTACCTGCTGATGGCTCGCGTAGCATAAAGGACCAGAGTCTTCCCCAAACCAGCCCGCACCACAGGCATCGTTGCAGCAGCACTGCAGAAGTTGAGAAGTTTCTGAGCCGGCGCTGGACACGGCGTCGCCACTTGCAGCTAGTGGTGATTTTTCCAGGGCCGGTTGGGAGGTACCGATCGCACTGRGACACCCCAAGTTTGTAACCAGACTTGGGGAATCTCCTTTCCCACCCTAGCTGCTCTCCAGATACTTGTAGACCTCCGGTTTTCCTCCAGCGCCGTCAGATTTAGCATATTCAGCAGCACAGAATGGATACAAGGAAGACTGAAGTCTGCCATTTAGTTTGCCAAGACAGCTGGCAAAAACTATGTACAGCTGAACATTTCATCATGTCTGCCAAGACATATTCATTTTGGATTAATTTTAAGACAGTTTTTAAAGTGATGGTGAAGGATTACGCAGTGTGCTTCAGCAGCATTAAAAAATCGCTCTATTTTTTAAATCTCTCATTCAGATTGTCCCAGTTTGGCAGCTCAGCGGTGTAGTTGATTTGCAATTTGGAGGGATTCACTGATAGTGACATTTTCATTTATCTAAGTACATGGAAGTGCTGGCACAATCCGTGGGTGGTAGCAGAGCCTGCAATATTAAAGCATGGCTACTTGAAATAATTCATTTGCAGTAAGGCTATATAGACCTAACATATGAGAAGCATCCATCCAGCAAAAACATAGCATCTATGATTAAATGCTTACAGGCTTTTCATGCTGTAATCTCAGCTGGAGCCTTGCAATTCAGGGTAACTACTCCCAAAGAGCAAAGTATTTATAATAGTGTCACTCCGGAGCAGTCGCAAGTCTTTCCAGCCATAGGAGCTCACCAAGGGAGCCCAACGAAGGGATGCCAAGTCCTGTAGACAGTGACATGCAAAGGAGGGATGTAGCTGCTTTTGATGCCCCAGTTCACATTATCACCATTTAGGAGCGGGTCAGCAGAGGGTTATTTCAGCATTGCCATCACATCCCGTAGCACCACACTGGTCTGCTACTGCACGCTCCTGGAGGACCATTGCGCCTGAAGGCAAAGATGGAAATGTAGCTCTGCAGGTACATGCTCACAGCCAAAGTGAGATTGCAAAGCTTCTCGGATACAGCTAAGCCCAAATTAATTGCCAGCCCCATCTGGAATAACCCAGTCAACCAACCTTGTGAAATCTGGCATGTTCTTCCCCACACAATTTATTCTCAAGGGATGTCTGCAAAATGCTGAGAGCCCAGGGCCACCACGGGTGCTGCTAGATGATGTCCAGGACACCTGGTAGTAGCCATAGCCTGAGCAAACTGTTAAGAGCTCTTTGACGGTGAGCCCAACTGGCTGCCCTTCAGTCAACTCTTCATGGTCAAGACTGAACAGTCTGCACAGAGAGACTCTCCTTCAACCTACCTCCTCCCCAGCTCACGCAAAGTGTAACTAGAATTAGCACAAAATCCTCAGATCTAGAGGGATCTGGCAGAGCTGAGGAGAACATACGCCCCTGTCTAACCAATTGACTGCAACTTGCAAAAGGAGTAGATAAACATATTCCTCCCCTTTAAATGACAAATGACACTTTACTGCCAGAAATGTTAAAAATGGATTGGTTCCGTATCATGCTGCTGAAGACAATTTTATGGATTATCTGTCTTGCAGCGAAAGGTAAAAGCACATTCTTGGAGTGAGGGTGTGGGTATATTTGATACAGCATTTACTGCAAYGTTAGCCTGAGAAACCTCCAAGATAAAAGCCTTGATGAAACCCTCAATGCTGGTGAAACTCCCCAAACAGAACAGTTCTAGAAAGATTAGCACCCTGATCTAGATGTTAGCACCCTGATCTAGATTCGGGGAGGAGGGGAAGAGACCACAACTGTAAAAAAGAACCTACCGACTCAACATTTCCATTCTCTGAATCTGATAATTCAACCGAGGCAGTTGCACGTAGCTATCAGTTGCATGGCTGTTATCTCATGGACCAAGATGGAAACGTTAGTAGAGTCTATTGAAAAAACCAACTGCCCCCATCCAACAAAACAACAACGAATCCAACACACACAAGCATTATGGGGCTGGGACCACGGTATTTACAGCATTATGCATTTATGCAATTATTCRGGGTACTCAGGTACCAGTGGTACAAATGGTTAAAGCTAGCTAGCTAAGGCAGCTACGGACCTGCTAATGGGCAAAGACTGGAAAGGATTTACAGTGTCAGGCAACTGCAGAAGTGAAATCATGGAAAACGCCTGGTCTTCAAGCATATAGGCAGCATTTTTGCCGACGGAGACCAGTCAATCAGCAGACAGCGTGGGGCTGACTTCAGCATGGCCAACCGTAATCCCTTAGACAGCTGAATCACACAACACAGGCAAGAATAAAACTCAGCTTCTCAGCAGAAGAGCTTGAACCCAAAGCTTCAGAGTTTCCAGAAAGGCAAGGGGYGGGGGGGATGTTTGCTTCTTCCTTTCCTGTTTAACTTGTAGATCAACAATCTAGCGGACACGTTCCTGTAGCTTGTCTAACATGCTCTTCTGTTTTAGGCTAGTAGGGTCTTATTTTTTCATGTCCTCAAATCTGGAAGATTTTTGGACTGCTTTTACCCAAATTGAGGACACCTGACTCATCTGTAAGAAAGCAAGGGGAAAAAAAATTTCTAGTTTGCAACCAACCACCTCATTTTAATGGGAAGAAGGAAGTTTCTCTCAGTTGGCGGAGCAAGGATAACCTCCACGGGAACTAAAAGGTTTCACATGCCCAAAAGTTGGTCTCCACTTTATCAACAACTTGCACGGTAACTTGGTTTCCTGCCCGTTCTCCGCCTGGATGTTTCAAACCCCCAGAAGCGACGGTCCTTTGAATTACGGCAGAGCAGACCTGGCTTTCCCTCCCTACGCCAGGGCAATGGATTTTCTTTTCTAACACGGCTCAGGTAGCCCGAACAGATGGTATTGCAGCCCTAGGAGCAAGAATACGGGGACATGAAGGCTAAGACCTACCTATTGCGGCTGTGGAAGCCGCGGAGCGAGTTGGCAAGAGCCCTCGCTTAGGTGGGAATTAGCACGACATTGCAGCGTGACACATCCCTTCTCTCACCGCGCACGGATTTAAACAATTGCCTACTTAATAAATCAAACGCGGGTTCTCCTTATTGCAAATCACTGCGAAGGTATAAAGCCTCATGCACGCTAGGTCTGACAAGAGCACCGAGACCGGCTGGCCAAATGTTACCACGCAGCAGCTATTACGTAAAACAAATACCACTACAGACTGTATTTACTGGTTTAATTTTTTTTTTTTTTTTATTACGCATAATAAATCTTTCACACAAAGTAATGAAAAGGATCCCTAAGGTGATACTTTACAGATCTGAAGGAAAACAGAGTATTTGTGAACATGCCAGACTGCAGACTTCAGGACACTGCCAGACCTATATAACGCTCAAACTCCTGGAAGAGCCAATCAGCCCGGCACGGCTTTCCGCATAAATCTTGGTCTGGCTCTGCTGCTGCAACTTTGGCTTGCGACTCCAGCTGTTCCGAAGCAGCCGGGCTCTGTAAGCATTGCATATTAATTAAAAGCACGAGGAAATTATGCGATTGCAACAAACCTGTTCCTTCTGCACTTCAATGTCATCGGAACGAGAGGACAGCCAGAAATAATTCACTGGGCGACTCCTGCATTGATCCGGCAGCCGCTTTGACCTATCCTATYGCATTGCTGCTTCACGTACCCTTTTCTTTAGAAAAAGCCCTTTTGAAGAAAGTCGGGTTCGCTCCGGTTTGGCACCCTGATGCTAAGCATCTGCTCCACCTGAGCCCTCTTCTACCAAGCGCTCCGCTTCTCCTGAAGCCCGCGGGGTGGAGGGTGGTCATCCCGGGGCAGGCTCACGCACCCACGGGTGGGCAAGCCCGATGAAAACGGAGCCGTCCCGGGAGCCTCGGGCTCCACCGTACAAAAGTGCATCTTCAGACTGACCTTTCCAAAGGCTGCRCAGCTCTGCTGACTCACAAACGCTCTTAGTCTTTTATTAAAAGAGAAAATTGCAAATCACTACAGTAACCGAGAAGAGCCGTTCCCCTTTGACGTTTGCTCGGAGCCAAAAAAAAAAAAATCCTAAACATAGCACAAACATATGTGCAGCTCGGGCACGGTTTAATCATTTCTCGTGTTTTACTAAGAAAAAACTGCAGCTCCAGTCTTACTATTGCCTCTCCTCAAAAGCTTGTGCCATTTTAAAGTCCTAAACGCTCCTGTGCTGTGCATGTCTCTTTGCAGTTATATTTAAATAAATATGGAAAGCCTTTTTTTTTAAGCTAGCATTTCCATGGACTTCCAGCTTTAAATTAGCAGATAAAAGTACAAACCTAGCATATCCTTCAGGGAAAAAGAGTGCAAATAATTCTATTTAAAGCTGCTCAGAGGAATGCCTGAAAGCAAGTGCGCCCTATCCTTCAGCTCAGTAAGCAGGACGTGCTGGGGCAGGCAGCGAATAGAGGGGTTCGCCGTATATGTTTAGGAACCGACTCCCTGACCTTTACGTTTTGGCATGCGATGCACTGGTGACAGTCCTCCGCACAGCAGCGCTGGGATTGCAACAGCGTCTGCGTCCACGTGCGAGGGAGCACTGCCAGGAGCCTCCCCAGAGATTTAAAAAAAAAAAAAAAGAATTGCCATTTTGAAAAATGAGATGTTCTTCCAAAACCAGGTCAGTCCATTTCTTTTGTTCTTCCAACTGCAGAGAGAGTTTTTGGATTATTTGCATTAAACCAGGTATATCAGGAAAGGGCACTTCCAAAAACAAACAAAAAAAGTCTTCTACATTCAGATAAATTTATACTTCTGCCATAAACCCTGCAACAGCAAACAGGGGATTTTCGACACAGAATTTTGCCAGGGGATCCCTGCTACACACTGCCACCACTACACACGTTTTTACAGGACATTGGTCTATTTTACAATCTTATGACTATTTTCTTTGGACATTTGTTCACACGTTCAACTTCCAGAAGTACAGCAAAGCAAGTCTGTAAGGGGCTTCACTCTGAACGTTGGCGTCTCTAGCTCTCCAAAGAGTATTTGCCAAACAGAAAAAGCCTTGCTATTGAAAATCCTCCCACCAACTTTGTGACATCAAAATCGGGTGTTTTGAATGCATCTGTAGAGCTAATTTGATTAATCCGCTGCTTGCTAGCTCGCTTGGATGACAAGGGAGACACCAATTTAGAAACCGCAGCTGGCACAGTGCCATCAAAATAAAGGGCGGTGAGGGAAAGCGTGGTACCGGCAGGAGCAACCCACCGCAGAACCCAGCAGACCACGGAAAGCTTGACCCAAAGAAGCTGCCTTGCTTTAAAGAAAGGAAAATACGAATGCTACTTCCAAATCACAGCCCCCCCCATCTCCTTCCTCATTTACCCTGGTGAAGTTAAAGGAACGATCAGTTTTGTGGTCGGTAGTAACATCACACCCCATGTGTAAGGCCTCGTTCTCATCAAACAAGCTCTAGGTTATAGGACTATAAATACAAGGTTGCCTACAAGGCGCCAGTTCCTCGCACCGCAGGCTGTTGCCGGCGCGTCTGCTTCCAAGACGCYGAAGTTGGGCTGTACACAAGCGGCGAGCTTGGCTCTCTGTAAGCTTTGGGGTCGGAGGGGGCACACTGGAAGGGGCCAGGTAGTAACACGCAGCGCYGAGTTGGACTTTCCGTAGCAAGACAGAGTCGAGCTGGCGTGGCTGCGGCACCYGCTCCTTCAGCCCGAGTCCATGGTGAAGAGCTGGATGTCGCGTGGGTTCCAGTACAGGGCCACTGCCGAATTGTAAACCAAGGACCAAACGTACGGGATGAAGAACTCCTCCGGCTGCTCCTCCTCCACGTACTTGAACTTCAGCTCAGGAAATTTCTGCAACAAGAAACAAAAGCCCATTGAGGGAAGGTTTGCAAACACGCAGCCCACACAGACACTRAAGAAAGAGATCTGGCGAAAAAAAATAAAAATGGAAGGAACTGAACTATTAGAGTTGAARGAAAACATTTACCACAAAGGATAAAGAGATTATTTATAATTCCGCCTTTGAACTGAATGCTACATTGGCACATTGCATTTCGCCCTTTTGCTGCTGGTCACACTTCTTACCACCGGAGTCGTACTCAATTTGTCTATTAACAAAGACTAAAAACGTGAATCCTTTACATAATACAAAGGTCTTAAGGAAAACTTATTTACAGCAGCCCCGCAACGGCCTTCTTGCTTGTGCATGTACAGACCTGCTTATTTCAGTCTTCTCTAAAAAGGATTCTGCTATTAATTGTACTCAGCTCCTTAGGAGGAGACTCCTTTGGAAAGGTCCTAAACATACACGCAGTCTGTGATGTGTTTTCAGGAAGGCAGAACATTATGGCAAACTGAGTTTCTTCTCCTAATTCTCATAGATTTTCTCAATATAGAAGTTTCCAGGACAGAAATGCTCTTTTCCCAGGAAGCACAGTGGGAGGAAGGAAGCRTGGCTAGACTCTGTGGGTGGGTTCCTGGAGTCCTAGATGCTATTTCCAGTTTTGCTTACAGGTTCCTCCATAGTTTGGGGTAAGTCATTACTTGCTGGGTCCAGGCTCTTCYGTCGCTGAGGAGCGAGCAGAACGACTCTAATGGCACTACTATGGCAATTAGACTACGTGGAAAATCGTGCAAGCTCCTCAACTGAGATGCGTTACGCAYCTATTCCACTTCTCCACCTCGGCTTCTCAGGCTGTAACCACAATACCTGCACACAGGCTTATTGGCATCCACACAGATACCTCCCCCTCCCGGAAATTACAGGCTAGACAATATCATTTCCACAAAGGCCGCCGTCTTCCAGGGCCAGCTTTGAGCAAAGGACTTCCAGAATTAACACACGTCAGCTGTGCCATCCCAGGMGGTCCCAACGGGATAGGCACGCCGCACCCTCAACTTTCCAACCTCCTCTCGTTTCTTCCCTCCCACAGCGCTGCGTACACCGAGGCAGTTCCCTGCAACGCCACCGTGTTCATGTAAGTGTTTTGGGGCAGAGCTGAGCCTATTTTTATATCGTGCTATTCAATCATATTGTCTGCTTCTAAATGTTGCCTGTGTCAAGAGCTTGGCAGAGTCTCAGAGAAAAGCCGCATTACAATGATCACTGGGGTAAGATAAAACATGACCCATTTTATTATTTATAAGGCTGTGGCTAAGACTAAGAATAAACTCGATGGTGTGACATGATCAGAACAAGCACGGCAGTGGCTGAGAAGCCTCTTTGCCCATTAATAATGGAGGGATAGCCTATCATCTTTCTTGAGCTCACAGCATCCTGTTTCCCTGTGCTGGGGTACGAGACTCTTCTGGCTCTTCTTGCACTCTCCTTTGAAGGGGCATTTCTTGGCCACTTGGCTTTCAGGGCTATTCATTTAACTTTTACACACCCAGTCTATTTGTACTCTTGGGCGTCACAAAACATGGAAAGTATTCCACTCCTTCCTTATATACTGCTGTTATTAGAGCAGTTTGGTGCAAACACTGAGCATCTACAATTACATCAAGCCACAAAGCTTCCACCTGCATTACACTTTATGAGGAACGTGTCTCGATGGGCAGCTTTTTCGGCTTCACTTGGAACCACAGCATTAGCTTACAGTGTCCTCCTCCTACGTCCATGAGGACATTGGTGGCACCCTGCAGTGTACTCCAAACAACAGTGTGGAGTTGTGGTGGCTCGGTTTACGTTGGGGCCAGGCCACTCACCCCAGCTCTAGTTAGTTTGATGCCAATACTAGCATAGGAAGGACCATTTTGGGCCATTATTGCACTTGACTTCAGAAGCTGTGGGGAGCTCATCCTTATAATAACTCAGGGAGAGAAGAAGGGCAGTATTATCTCCAGTGCTATCATTTCTGCTAAGGAACTGAAGCAGCAGGATATGATTAAGGCACTTACGCATCCAACTCCTGTTGAGTTCAAAGCCCAGAACCTCAAAGGTACATCAGCAAGTTTCGTTTCCTCAGTGTCACACATGAAGTTTGTGGCACAGAAGTTCTCCCATAACCCTTTTGTGTCCCCAAACCATTCTCCTCTACAACCTCTCTGCCCCAGGCTGTTCTGACCATCCTGTTTAACCTTCCACATCGTTTTGTTTCCTCAGTCTTAGTTCCCCCCAAACTCCCTCCCCATTCTAATTTTCTGTCTCCTAGTCTATTTCCTTCCCCAACTCCATCCCTGTATCTCCATGGTCTCTCTTTATCACATCTTCTATTTTGCACTCACCCACATTTTCTTTTTCTCACCCCCTACATGCAAAATTCTTCCCAGTTCCTCCCCTCTCCTTTCACCTTTCTTTTCTCAGTGTTAAACACCCTCTCTTTTACCCACTATGTCCCCAACCCGACTGTCCTTGCTCACCGCGTGCTGGGTTTGTTCTCTAGTCATCCTCCCGGGGAAACCACCTTGAAGATCCCTACAGATATTTTGGCACTTACTTCAACTCTTCTCATCATCTCATCCTGAGGTTCCTGTTAGGACTCCTCTTGACTACCGGCACCTCGCATTCCCCTACAAACACTGTTGTGACACCATCAGTGTCGTCTTTCTAATCCTTCCCAGAATGGCATGGCTTTTCAGCCTTGTGACAYCCTCCTCTTTACTAATATCCTCTGTTCCTTTCCTTCTTGGCTTCCCAATCCTCAAGCCCGTCCTGCCTTAGCCCTCTGCCATCCCACCCCTCCTCTCAGCGCACCGGGATTCCTTTGGCAAGTTCAGCCTCACCCCAGCCAAGGCCTCGTGTAGATTTTTTTTTAAACTGATATCCTACCTCGCTTATCCACAATGTAATCTTCCCCACTTCCCTCCTAAATGCTTCCTGACTTGTGGTCAGTGTAGACAGGGAACGTGTTCAGTTTAGCATTGCATCAGCAGAATGAATGGTTAAACCTCATGATTAAACCACTGTAACATTTCCTAGCAGAGAAAAACCCTTACACAGCTGTCATTCTTCACCCCAAAGGTGGCTGCACGCCAGTACTGCAGCATGTAGTAGTCCTTCTGGGACAGAAGGGAAAAAAGTGATTAAAGATGCTAATTTCAGAGGAATTAGACTCAGATAACTTCTTTTCACCTTCACAGCCACAGATTATTACTACAGGTTTTGCAAACACTCATGGCACTAGTCCAGGACCATTTTGGAATCTTATGCAGCTTAATAAATGTCATCTTTAGCTTTAAAACAGTAAGTAAAACTGTTGTATTAGAAATTCCAGTAGCTACCTCTGAGACACTCAGCTCTTACTATGCCATCATCTCTCTGCTAGAAGGGCTGCATAAAATAAACTAGATAGCTTTAGTATTTTCAGGCAATAGCTGTCATGTATTGATTTTATTATTACGCCTTTCTTCAGACTGATCAGTGTTGCCATCTATTGTGATTGTACTGTAGCAATTTAATAATTAAATTCCGATGAAACACTGTAACTCACTGCAATCACCTTGGACTCTATCACACTCAACATGTCCTGAATGTTCTGCAGGTTGGAAACGTACATAAGGCTAATGAGATTTTAAAGAGAGAGAAAATATTAGGTGTCAGCGACTATATACATTGCCATTGCATACACCTGATTTCAAGTATATCTTTATAAAAAAGAAGATAAACGATGACAGAAATCATCAGTGTTTTGCTGTCCACCTAGACACTGGACACAGAATAGCTCCATGTGTTGCTAATGAGACACGGAGCTTTTGACTTCCAGATCAGTAATTCAAACCCAACTTCGTTAGGTCACTGCAATGATCCATGGCTGCAAGGTGGCCTACGTCAAACCAGCTGGTTTGGTCACTGAAAACAAAACCTGTTAACATTAAAATCATCACATTCAAATCACCTCAAAATGTTTCTGACTTACCAGACTGACTTTAAGACATTTTAGACCAGCAAGCATTAAATACCATGTGAAAAGTTTGACCAGTGACATAAAGCTTTTAGATTTTTGATGTACRGTAGGTCAAGGAAAGTTTAAATACAGTTCTGTGCCATTTATCTTTTGCATGTACTGCTTGCAAATGAACAAACTGAAGCCTTTGCCTGTGCTGCAGACATACAGAAGATGACACTACATGAATGTTTCAGCAGAGCTGTGACACAACCAGGTCACAGGACTCTCAGAGCACTCCTGGAAAATACGGAGGACAGCACTGGTGAAGGGTTTTTTTTTTCCCCGCTAAATACCGCAGCTAACAAAATTCCCAAATTGCAAGTCAAAGCAGCAATAAATGGATCCAGTGGAGCYATTACTTGCATTTCAACCCAGTCATTGCCAGAGCAGAGATAACTCCAGCTAGTTTTAAACAAACCTACCTGAGACCTTTGCTTGCTTTAAATTTCRGAACCCGACGTAGCACTAGGATTGAACGGCAGACTTTAAATAGACAACACTTATCAGCTCTGGTGAATCAACCTACCACAGCAACCTATCTTGTTTTCTTCTGCCAGACAAAGCAGAAGTCAGATTTAGTGGTTGGGACAGGGGTATAAAACTAGACAGACCAAAACCTTTGCAGACTGTCTGAGCTGTCAATCATATGATTCGATGAAAAACCACAGGAAGTCCGATGAACAGATGTAGAACTGAACTGCAATAACTCTGCCACCACAAAAGTTCAACAACATCTTTTTTTTTTTTTTTTTTTGCAGTTAACGATTAGGGAGATAGCATCACAACCAGCCAACAACACCTGGCACAACTCCAGGCAGTCCGGTGGCATTGAAGCTAGACTGCTTTAGCCATACATTGAAAAAAATCCCCCTCCCATCACAAATTAAACATCGGAGCTGCCAGGAGGCTGCAATGTCATGTCAGTGGATGATCTCCAGTCCATGATAACACATAAGCAATGGAGATGGAGCTGCTTTAAGAGACATGGAGTTCACCTATATCTTTGCTTTTCAGTGATCTAGATATTTTACTGGATGGAAGCAGGTCTAATCAAAGAAGTGGGACAGTCAGTGTGGAAAAGAAAAAAGGATTGGATTAACATAAAACTGGAGAATCCTCTTTTCCTCAAGTACTCTGTAAGAAACTCTTGTTTCTGAAACAGCAAGCCAAAGTAAGGCAATATTTTCAAAAGCATATGAATGGTTGAGGAGAAAAGTACCACTTCCAAAAGAGTCTTATGCATTTCAGAGTCAAATTGTCATTGACTTGCCATGAATCGGAAGCTTCAAAGTCTTCCTGAAAACGTGATTTGTGTGCATTTGAAAATCTTAGCCTTGTTTGGTACCCTAATGACATGCTGGCAAATTATGTGTTTCATAAAGCTTCAACTAAACAGTAGTTGTGCCTAGGGAACATCCGCAGGATTGGACCTCATTAGGAATATACATAAACTGGCCAAAAAAAACCCACCAAAAAAAAAAACAACCCAGGGCTCAGATTCAGCACAATAACAAGTCTTTGGTATAGGTGCACTAATGAGTATTTATCCCAGAGTTGATAATTATGGTACAGCAAGGCTTAGTTCTGGAGCCTGCCTCACACCGAATATACCAGCCCGTAAGTAGTTTGGGCAGAGAATGAGCATCTACATTTGTCTGTAAAATCCACAGTGCCACTTTTGGATCTTGTCCCCCAAATCCCAATCTGCGTCAGATTAATGGTGACAGCCTTGAAAACAATTCAGCCTCACACCTTGTACCTTGTTCCTGATATATACACATACGTATGGAAGCATTTATATATATATGTATGTATAAAGCATATACAAGCATTTAAGTGCTCTGACAGCATCCAGCTTCCCACAATTTCTGGAAGAACATTTGTGACTACTTGTTCCAAGATACTGGCAGACTGAATTTTTGCAATTCTTTAATTCTTTGGGGGACATAACGCTGTTTAATCTTTCTCTGGTTCTGTCTGCATTTACGCTACTTCTCTTGGACTTGCGACAGAAAGTCGATACGCGTGTGGTGAAGTGTCTGTATGGGCTACGCCACACCTGCCCGATACCATCTTCGTATCTTTTTTAGGCTTAAAGACTAGACAGCGCAGTGGAAGATTACACTGGGGAGACAAAGGAAGCAAACAGGAAATCTTCTAGACTAAGCAAGAGCTGCACATTTTGTTCAAAGCTCTGCACAAGGAATAGGTGCAAAATCGTAAAGGCTGAGAGCAATGACCCAGAGCGCGTCGGGAGATTTTGAAGAAAAAAAATGGTAAACTCCAGAAGGCAAAAACACATTCAAAAACGTATGCACAGGCTAAATGTGCTGCACAGTTTAAGCAATCACATGAGCTGTAAGCAGAAGGGGATGTTTTTCCCAGGGAGTAAAATTCAGTAAACAGATAACCCATGCTCATCTAATGAGATATGACCTTTCCCGTCCAGAAGAACGGGGAAGTTTGTCTGCAGGGAGACAAATGGTTCAGCAAGTTCGGATCACTGATGTGCCGCTTCCGTTTCCAGACCGCTAGGAGTAAAGGTTTGCACAACCACAGCAGCATTAAAATAAATGCGCAAGACGTGAGCAGTGAATTTACACCCTAAGGCTCGAAAGGCCAGAGAAGCAGGCATGCCTCTGCCGAGAGTTCGGCAATTTGTTGCAGAATACTGAGAAACCAGGTCAGTTTGGGAAAAATCAACGCAACAGCTGTGCCTAGACGCTTATTGGGAAAGACACGATCATTTTCAAAAGTGAAATATTTGCGGCAACCTTGCCAGAGCGCCTAGCTTTCTGCAGCATCAAATTGCTAGAAAGAAAAGACTGCACTTC
Source organism: Apteryx rowi (assembly GCF_003343035.1). Classification (NCBI taxonomy): domain Eukaryota; kingdom Metazoa; phylum Chordata; class Aves; order Apterygiformes; family Apterygidae; genus Apteryx; species Apteryx rowi. The sequence continues at coordinate 840,305 of NW_020451260.1, forward strand.
TTTCCARGATAGGCTTGCAAACACTGACAGCTTGACACAGTCCATCTAGAGAGTCAGGGATGCGCACAAATACACGCTTGCTTCTTATTTTCTTCTTACAGCTAGGAAATATTGCCGATAAACATCTGTGAATCTCCATCACGTCGTAGAAATTGTTTTTGTCTTCACATCGCTCTCTGACAGCACTGCACGAGTGTGTATCACTGCGTGACGGCACGCGGCACTGGCACCCCCTGCTTTCTACAGAAAAGGGCCCAAAGTGAGGGTGACCTTCGTTTAAAGGAAGGGAACCCGCAGCTGGCTTGGATGGCATTACAAGAGGACAGGAGGGGTTGGAGAAGGCACGCGGGCGCTTACAAACCATACACACAGCGCCCCACTGCAGGTACAGGGCTCCAAGACACCCAGGAGGAGCCAGCTCCCTGGTTCAGGCTGTCCTGAGTCCACCTCAGCAAGACGCAACTCTGGGCTGCTCCTCGATGGGGTATTAGAGAAATCGGAGCCTTGGTCAGAAGCTTCTTCAGCAAACCCAGCTGAACTACCCCGATTCATACCACCTGAACGGCTGCTGAGCCACAGAAAATCCCTAAAGTGGTTAGTTTGAGGAAACAGGGTGATCCCAGCTCACCTTCGGGGACATTGTGTCCACCTGGAGAAATTTTGGAACGAGGAGGAAAGATTCAGAAGAGATGGAATTGCACATTATGCATCACTGACCTCTGCCTCACACCGTATGAGTCGCGGGGATACAGTCACAACCGTACGGGAAGATTTCTAGCCTAAGGAATCCATCAGTGGATTATACTTGTGAGAACCGACGGGATTATTGTTATAATCACGATTTTCTCGCCAGAGCAGGCTAGTGCTGTACACTATGTGGTCTAGCTGGATACACAGCTCTAGAGAACATTTCCAAGGTGACCGCTCAGAAGGACTGCAACAGGAACGCTACATGGCTGTTTGCAACCCTGCAGAAAATATAACAGAAGCTGGCTGTGCCACAAAGTAAGAAAAAAAGGCCTGGAGACTGATGTATGCAATTACACCTTAAGTTTGAAYTGGAAGGCACAATGTGTAGATGAAGTACTATTAAAAAAAAAATTTTTTTTAGAGGAATGACCTCAGGCATGGTATCCGAGCAGAAAATGGATAACCTCAAAATGATCAGAGATGAAAAAAAAAGAAAAAAGGAATGTTTTCAAAATTTAAAAAAAAACCTAAGAAAAGATTAAACATGTGTAATGAAGAAAGCCACTGGCAAAGAACGGTTCTAGCACCTGACTTTGCTGGAGCGTTGTGATCCCGTTACATACACAAACCGACTACTCGGATAAATAAGCAAAACCGTTTGGGCGCTTTCGAATTTAGGGAATTAAAACCTGGAAGCCAGCGTAATCCCTGGAATTCTCACTAGCCTTCAAGGGCCCCACTGCAAACTCTCAGCCTTCCTGGGGCCCAAAGGGAGAGGAGCCCGTCAGGCTGCGAGAGGATCCATTGGCCAATACGGGAGGGACATGCGTGGCTCCCGGATGAGGCATTTCCAGAGCACGCACCCTTCAGAACAGCGGATCCTCTTTTTGCCAGTGCTAAGGAAGATGCAGACGAGTGGGAGGTCAAAATTCCTGCTCTGCAAAATCGGAGTAGATTTGGGGCAGTTTATTCAGCTACACCTGACGATTAAGTGAAAAAAGCCTCATCAGCTCGCTCAGAGAAGAGCTTGGGCATCCACCGATTCCATAAGCCTCAAAACCACAGCTTGCAAGCTTAGAAAGACCCCAGAATAAACAAACCCCTAAAAGAAACAAACCCCCAGTCTCCTGCAAACAAAACAGATCTAAGGCTGAATTACTTCTCTGCAGGATTTTATGAATGAGGCAGTCGAAAATCTGCCACCTCCAAGCTTGCTACATGTTGACTTTAACCACCGTAACTCACTTCAATAACACGGCTGGGAACTTTGCACTTTTGCAGTTGTGTAAAAGAGGAGGGGGAAAAAAAAMCAACTCTTTGAAGGCCTTGAGCTGGGCAAAAACTTAAGTTGTCCTAAATATACGTCCAGTGTTTAGATACAAAGTTTGGCGAGCAAGTGCCCACTTAGCTGCACAGACCGTGTTCCCCCAACACCAAAGGGGGCAGGAGACGAGCGCAGCGATTCAGTTTGCACATCTGTCCGGCGACGACGTCCCGGTCACGCTTTCGCTGCAAACTGGTGCAAAGCCGCGGCATCGTCCCAAACATCCTGCCGAGCCAAGAAGAACGTTGCTTTGGACAACTGGGACCAAGCAACTCTCTGCTGTCACGGCACGGGGGTCCAAAGCAGCACGCGAACTTGGGATTTGAAACCAAGCACGGAAACACAACCCCGTCTCCCCTCCGCCTGCTCGGCTTAACGCTCCGCTTTCGTTTCTCTCGCCGCTGCGGACTTTTCCGATAAGATTTGCTTATGCAACGGGCTCCCTGCAGCTCGCTTTGCAAAGTCGCGCTTTTACATAACAGCGGCCGCAAAGCTGGAGCCGCCGGCGGCCTCCGGTCCCTCCCCCCCTCCCGCCGAGGATGTGGCCCCGCGCGGCACGCCGAGCCCAAACATCCTCTCCCGCCCGCCGGCGGCTCGCAGCGGAGCGCGGCGGCGGCCACGCGGGCAGCGCCGCAGGGAGACGGCCCCTTGATTTGCCTTTTAATCTGCGAGCGCCAGACCCATAAATATTACGGAGCGGCGGCAGCGACTTCAGCACGGGGACAGACTCAGTGTCACCAGCCGCTAACGTCCTGGCGGGGGCGGCCGGGGAAGCGGGCCCTCATCTSTCTGAAGGGTGGAGGGCACTTCTGTTGGTCTTGTAGCTGGACAACCGCGTCCTCCTGGACCGGCTAAGGAAGGGGGAGCAGGAGAAGACYGGCTCCAAGACGTGATTCGTACGCTTGGTCTCCTCCTGTGGCCACGGTTTAAAAAAGCAGCATTTCCCCATAGTGAAACTATTCTTCTTAAGGCAAACAATCGCTCCAAGCTGAAAAAGGGCCTCGAGTGAACTGCTCTTTCCTTCTTGCAATAACGCATGAAAATCTCGTGGTTTTCTGTTTTACCATGCTTTAGCTCGAGTATCTCCATATCTGCTTGTCTCCAGTGAACTTACTATATCAAGACCTTGTGCTCTGTTAAAGAGAGTCTTTAAAATATGAATAAAACAGTTCTAAACAACTCCCCACCTCAGGCTGGAGAATTTTAAAAGTCATTTATCCGTAAATACTGCTATGTCCCTCCAGTATTCAACATCTCTGCCCCCTTTCTCTCCACGCGTTCAGGTCCAGAGCATTCACCCTGGTGACAACACTCAGTCTTTGCTGGTCTTGGCGCAGAAGAACCGAGCTTGGCCAAACCTGGTAGAAAAGATAAGCCAGAGGAATTCAAATACAGTTTTGCTGTATTTGATCTATGCTCAGAGCTAGAGCTGCTGCTTGACCACTGCAGGAAAGGAAGGGAAATGCTCCTCCTGAAGCTGCTGGATGTGGTCACAGCATTACTGAGCTGAAACCCACCCAGGGCATACTCTGATTTTGCTGGGAAATTGTCACCTAAGCACCCACTGCTTCTCTCTCCAACGGCAGGAGCTTGGACTATCTACCACTGCGCAACACATCCCTGTTGCTATACTGGCTTACAAGCCGCAGGCTGATTGCTCTCGCTGCAGTTTAAACATCTTTTGTGACGAAGGAACCGGTATAAATTACCCAGCTGGCATGCAAGGAATCAATGCGATGTGTGTCCTGCAGGACTCCCTGTTTTACCCCATCTTCCAGACTGCAGGAGCCTACGGTGGCTGGAAACACCCAGCGCCTGCCCAGAGTGCTAGTACGGTCAGGAAGCGCTACGAGAAAAGCTAACAGCCTGGCTACACCATCTGCCTTTCAAACGCTTATCGCAGAATCCTCATTAACGGTGCTGATGGCTGAGAAAGCGATCTCCCACCTGGCTAGGAAAAAAAAGCCACCGACAGCAACAGTCACCCCGAGCAGGCATAAGCATTCGGCAAATCGACTGGATAAAAGCACTCCAACTTGCACCAAAGGTTGTGACAAAATTGCTCTCTGTATGGGAGCGCAGTTGAGACAGGCATCAGCTGACAAAGTACGCTTCCTCCTCGTTCTCACTTCTCGGTGTCGTTACTGTAAACATCTCAGACATATCTCTAATTTATGCATTTAATTAAAAGATATCTATAACATTCATGCTGTTTACATTTAGCCCAGCACTGCAATGAAAGCTGTAATTGTGTCTAGGATTTATACGCTGTGCTCAAATTTATTTTGATTCCTTTATTTAAGCATAAACATAGAAGTGAAAACGTGTCAAATCACAAAAGTGGGAAAGATTATATTCCATTACCTAGCTCATCTGTCAAGCAGGGCAGAAACGTTCTGAGCAATATTTTTCTCAATCTACCATATGCCATGGAAGCTTAATTTAAACGACTAATGCAGAGAAGACACCTAAACCTTAAAAGTGGAAGAGCAAAAGGATCAGCATAATTGGAATTTGGCTGCATGATGTTTTCCTTCCTTACCTTGTTTTCAATTGCTCATAACTCTCCAAATCTTGCACCTTCCAGGATTAAATTTTAGAATTTGACCTCAGCCACATTATCTTATTTTGGAGGGGGAAAAAAAAGGAATGAGGAAAATTTGGTATTAAAAATAGTATTAAAGAAACTAATAAATCCATTTTAAATGGAACTTTTTTTTCCTTTTTAGCCACCTTGCCTGTTCTGAAGGTTTGCAGTAGAAAACCAACACATGGGTTGGAAATAGCTCTCAACCAAGGAGGAAAAAATGTCAGAGCATTTCAGCGTAATTTTACTTTGCTTTGACCGAAGTCGCAAGATATTTGGAAACAACACGTCATGCACATGCAGCGCATTTGGCACCAGCCTTTTCATTATACTAACAACATATGCAGCTAAGTAAGGAAGGCTGCACAACACATGCAAAGCAGATTTAGTCGCAGCGAAAAATATCATAAAAGTACAGAGTACGTAGGGTGGCTTTCTACGGGATGGAGGAGGAGGAGGAGGAGGGCAACAGGGGAAATGTTACTTTGCTTGAGCAAATGAGGAGCTCCGAAGTTAATGCCGGCCGGGTTCTGGCTCCGAGCCCCCATGTACACATCCCAGATGGGGAGTTACGGGGCTGCTCAGCCAGAGCTCTGGGCTCCGGCCAAGCTGCGGCGAAGCCAGCAGAGCGCCGCAGGCTTGGGAAGTTCCATAGTCTTCTCCCATCTGAGGAAAGTCCTCTATCGTCCTATCGCTTCCTCAGGGCTTTCCTTCTGCCTTGTATGTTTTTTCTCCTTGTAGTAGCTTCCTTAAACTACTGTCTCATGAAATCACCCAATTTAACGTGGCTGGTGACAAACAACCCGATACTCAGAAACGGACTGTTTCATGCTACATTTTGTCTGTGTAAAGTTTAAACTCTTCTGCTCAAAGTTTCTACACATGCCCTTGATTCCCATGAAGCCAGAGAATGACCCTAGGTCTATATGCGCCACCGAAGACATTAAATTTAAGGAATAGGGTGCATAGATATGGTATATATATTTAAGGAATAAGGTACGTATTTTTAAATTCCACAGCCAAATCAATGCCAGGTAAAGTAGGAGCCTTTGCATGGCATGCAGCATCTCAAGAACTTGCATGGAAAAATCAGATTCGGTCGCTATATTCACTTCCAACTTTGTTGGATATTTCACAGCGCAATGAAAGGCCGAGACCAGACTTCAAACTGTGCATAAAGAAATATTTGATTCTTCCCTTTTGGTAAGTGCATGCTGCTGTCAGTGACTGGAGTCTGTATGCCATCTCCCGAGCCCTCCCCTCCACGACGTTTGCAGAACGCCAGGCCCTGCATTTCTCACTGCAGGCCCAGCCTTGGCTTCGGCAAGGACCCTCTGCCACCTGGGGGACATCAGGAAAATGCCACCACTTACCTCTTTTCCTCCCCCCAAACCACGTTGCAAACTCTGCTTTTGTTTGCAATTGCAACTATTGCCGATTGCTGCTCATCACTACTGCGAAACGGCCTCCTGGCTCAGGATTGCTTGGGGCATCTTCTACAGCCTGCCCAGGACCTGACATGTAAGACACCGCACGGCCCCTCTCGTGCCGACGGTGCTACCGGTACCGCACAACCACACTTCTGATTCAACAAAGGAGGAAACCCTTGCAATGGACTTCCCTTATGTCAGCATACAGAAATATTTTTCTGCTCCCTACAGGATACACAAAGAATTGCATATTTAATTTTGTACAACCCACATTTTGATATCTGGATATTTCCGTACAACACCAATTTTGTATGTTGGCTGTTCTGTATCAGGAGAAAAGCCAAATGGAAACTATGAGTTAAGAGGCAACCAGCCTCCACGAGACTACCACCACTGCTTGCTCATTTTGGTTTGTTACATCTTTTTTTTTTTTTTTTTATACTGTTTGTTAAACTTCCTAGTTTTTATCACTGGTTGAGAAAAGATGCTAACTATACTACTAGCATATGCTGAACAGCAAATCCTGCGCTCCTATCAGTGCTTCTCTTTCCTAGGCTACTTGTTGAACAGCTCTTTCACCCAATTTTTACGTAATTATGAATTTTAAGCACAAACTTGAATAAACAACTTTCTTATTACCTGGCCAACCGACACATTCGGAAAACCTGATAACTGACCCTCGACTTTCTCCCTGTTTTGCTCAGAGCCCAGCTCTGCTCCTATTCAGGTTCAAAGGAATTCTTAAGTTTACAACAGCCATAGTTTCCTGATGGTCTAATCCTGGGTCAGAAAGAAAAAAACCCTTTAATAACTGTTGTTATAGGACACTATTCCACCTTCTAAAGCCTCTGCATGTAACTGCATGAATTCTCATCTGTTGCCTTAATGGGAAGCAGTTAATTATAATCCACAAGCTGCCACAGGCAAGGCTGAAGCATTAATCAGCCCTGCTGGTTCCAGGACTGTAACTGGGGTTACAGTTCTGCATTGCAGTCAATGGACTAAAACCAGGTGACTGCAGAGCTGAGACCATCCCAGCAGAAACATATGGGGGAAGAGCCGCACATGGCAGAAAAAGCTCTTGCACTGCTGATTTCATTCCTCCTAGAGTGGTTTAATTTTGCTTTTTACGTTTCTCTTGGTTTGAAGAATTAGCCTATGAACATGCATTTCTCCTGGCTGAGTAGAGAGCACTTTGTCATCTGAACTTTTTAGTTTTCCTCTCAAAATTGGTTTTGGATAACCAAGACACTGTGCAGACTTCTGCGGAAAGCTGACTTGCATAGCTATATCATTGAATATCTCTTCTGAAGTAACTCCTGTAACTGCAGGAGAAGGTGATTTCATTCCGGCGTAATTGTTCTGTTTTGCGAAGAAGGCAATTACTCTGGAATGAAGTGACTGAACCCAGAACGCAGCTTCCAGAAGGGAACTGGAAGATTTTCGAGGGGTGGCGGGGGGAGAGAGATTAAGCCTCCACGTAAATATTAGTCTCCATGCCGAACAGCAGCTTGGGAATAGGAGCGTCCTGTGCTAGCCCACCCTTCGTCTTCCTCTTGGCCAATGCAGCTCATTCCTGAGCTGCAGGATCACTGTTACTGAAGTCACTCACCCGATGCACAGCCCTGCCGAGTGGCCTCGGCCGGTTGTGCAATACCCCATTCTGTTCCATTCCTTCACCGCTGGATGAAAGCCGCCTCTCTGGATTCCAGAAAGATGTGCAAAGTCCTATGGATGAGCAGCGAGCATATTCCCTGGAAGCAGATTCCCTAGAGAACTTGGACTGAATTACTAGGAGGATGTAAAGGAGGCAGTCAAAATACATAAAACTTTGGATTTTCAAAAAACCCACCAGCATAACRCTGCAGTCAATGCAAGCCTTACCAGTGCTTCTGAAAACCCTACGTGTAAGGCTTGCATACACTGTATTTGCAGTTATACAATTAAATTATCATCAGATGTTTCCCCACATTAGTCCATCATCAGCCAGTTGTTTATCTTACAGGCATTAAGGAAAATGAAGATCTTGTGCAAGGCCTGAAGAGAGAAACGGGGTGAAATCGTACGGAGCTTCTCCTGATGGTAGCAATGGTCTTTCGAGGACCATGACAAGCAGACCATTTTTTCCACGTGTAAAGCAAGTTTGAACTGAAACACTGGTGCCTATAGGTGGCACCTCTTGGGCCCTGACCATCAGTAGCTTCTCATTTATAGACATGAGGGACCTCGCACTCAAGTGCGCGCAGCCTTTATCAGCTTTCTGACTTCACCGGTTCACGGTAGAATGGAACCACGTTCTGCCTGAGGTTCGCAGTAGCATACATGGTATGCTATTCAAGAATGCCTGTTTTCTAAGGAACATTATGCTTATGCTACGCAAAATTTTAAAAAGCAAGGAATGCTAAGTTTGTAATATTTAAAATTTTACTTTAGCTCCAGTCACAACTTTGAAAGCATCTGATTTTTATGATCCTCAGCTATGTCAGCACGGAGGCCAAGTCATCTACTTATCTTCTCTTGAAATGGCTTCACCTTGCAGGATCCGGGCTACAAACAGGGTCCCTAGGTGGCATCAGCCACGGGCTGCTCTGGGGACACCAGGCGAGTCTCAGGGAGGGGCAGACAAGTCTTGCATGCATCCCTCTTCCATAGGTTGCAGACTAGCTGTTTTCGGCAACTTCTTGTTAACGGACGAAGGATCCAACATGGTAACAAAGTTAAATGAGCTAAGGGAGCTCTAAACATTTTTATAGGGATCCATTTTTCATAAAAAAAAAGAGAAAGAGCTCTGATAATAGTGCTAAAATTCTGTTTACAGGATCTTCATATAAGAAACAATGAAATTAAGCAAGGCCGTACTACTTGCTACTGCTATCAATTAACGCAGCAGCCACTTCCAGACATAATAATTGCCATATGTGCACGGAGCTTTACCTCTGGGCTTATTAATTTCGTACGCGGGAGGTTGCAACTATTGATTGCGTTAGGACATATTGATACGTTACAACAGAAAAGCTCCCACCACCACGCATCGTTGCACAAACGGAAATGATCCGAGTGCTACAGAAACAGCGGTCTGCACCCATCAGGCTGGCTAACAGTCTTTCTCCATCCGCTCCTAAGCACATGGACGCAGTTTTGCAACAGGAGAATGACAGCAGCTAGCTCTAGCTGGCTCGGGGCAAAACTTAACATGGTCTTGAGAAACAGATGCTGACTATTAGAAAAATGCAAAATCACTCTATGCGTACATAAGTATATGTATAACATAATTTTTTAAAATATATATACATAAAACCAATGGCTCTTATTTCTCACTGGCGTCTGCCACACTGAGAATTTGCTCCTGGCAGGAGTGACTGCCGCCCCGAACTACTCTGCAAACTCCAGAGCAATCTGAAGTTTGGTGCATCTCTGAAAAATATGCAGTTGAACTCTTATCATTCTTTTTCAGGATTTTTAAAAGTGCATTTGACTTCTGAAGTTTGCTGAAAACTAAATACATACTGAAAGATAATGGCATCCACATACTAACTAAAAAAAGGGGTGGCTGTTTTGCTCCTACCCCAGTCTGGCATAGGCTAAATAGCTTTCTAAGTCCATGCAAACACAGCGGTATGTTCAGAAAAAATTGCACCCTATTTGCACTTGCATTTTGTTGTCAGCTCATCTGCATAATGAAAAATACATATATCTCTTTTTGATTCTGGTTAAGCTTCTACAAATTAAACAATCTACTTGAAAACCTCCCTGCAAACAACAAAGCATTATTTGTACCTTTAAATAAATCTTGATTTTCCCTCTTCTAGTTTAGCCAATGTATTTCAAGTAAGAAATGACTAAATTCTCGTAACGTAGGAATATTTATAGGGATATTTAGGAATTATTTAAAACGTGCTTGCAACTGCGGTGCAAAGGAGCACCTCCGACAGACAAACTTATGGAATTCACTGCATCAGGAATACTATAGTGGGAACGCGGTTGTGATTTCCTGAAAAGTCGGAAAGGCCACGGGCACTTTGCAGAAAGCAGCCAGGGAGCAACCGCCAAGCCGAAACAGTTAATCCGTCCTTCCTCCTCCCGCGCCGAGGAGCGCGGCCCATTTCGTCAGCGAGGTTTGGCACCGCCAGAGATCCTGTAACCAATTTCATTTCCTGATAAGCGAGCGCTCCGCGGGGGAAAGTCAGCCAGAGGCTGCCGGAGCTGTCAAGCGCCCCGGCGGGCCGGAGAGGCTCCTGCGAGGAGCCAGCCTGTCTCCGGCTTATCGCCGCCGCGCCGAGCGGCACCAGGCGAGCGCCGGGGCTTGCTGGGCTCCTCCGAGGCCAGAGCATCCCCTAAAATCCCCACCAGCTCCCGCTGTACTTTAAGCGACCGAGCTGCAAGCGCACGGCTGCGAAAAACACGCCTGGATCTGCAACTTTGAGCTGTCTTTACGCATTTTAAAGCCAAGTGCTGGGAGTGACTTTGTATTGAGGCGTTTAAAATCCCCCCCCGCCCCCCCCAACGCCCTTTTAACAGGGAAAATCCAAATACAGAAGAATAGATCATTCATGTATGGATGTATTTTGGCAAGAGCGAGACAAGGAGGGACATATTTTCGCGAGGAACTGGAGGCTGCCCTGCTTGCAAAGTTGAACACCGCAAATTGAAGATTCCTGCTTTTAAACTAAGAGGGATTTTTCTAAAAAGTTATCTTTGTAAATGCACTTGATAATTTTACTGAATAGTTACAGCCAATATCAGCTCTAATTGCAAAATGGCAAATACGCCTCAATGCAAGTTCAGCTGCGATCCCCTCATGCATTTAAATGCCCTCTTTTAATACAGAGTTAATCTGACTGTTTGTTCCCTTTTATATCATTACAAATTGATTCACGACTCAAACATTTTCACAGGAAATTCAAGTAGCTTGACACACCGAGATTTGAACTTTGAAAAGTCTAAAGTTTGAGCTTGCAAAAAAAAAAAAAAAAGCAAGAAAAAAATACTGCCAGTCTGATGACCCCTGAAGGGAAGATAAAAGGAGAAAATAGCTCAAATAATAACTTCAGGCCCTTCATTACAAAAATCCCGGGTAACTTTTCAAGTGGCTTGCAGGCTTATAATAGCAACGGCGTCTGCAGTTGATTAGCTACACCCGCACGCCCAGATGTCGCAGCGTCAGTGAGAAAGCACTGCTGGTTCGAGAGTTTACTGGGAAGCAGAACATAATTGCACCGAAAAACAAAATCGCGAAAAAGGAAGTTGGGGAAGCTAAAGAAATATTATGCTTGTCCTCCACCAGAGCGGCCAAATTCATTTTTATTGCATCTTCTGTTTCGCTGGCAAGCCTGGGATAAGCTCTTTTTCACTCCTAAGGAAAATGCTGCTCACTCGACTCATTCTGTCCTGTACCATAGCACAATCCCTCATGGCTTTGCTGGGATCTTACAGGCATCACGCTCAGGACTTAGACTGTGGCAAACACAAGCTAGGAACATCAAAAAGAGAAGTTCTTTATGTTATTTACCCCAGGTTTGCAAACATGGTACATGGCCTTGGAGGACTGCACCAGAGCTCTATTTGAGACAAGGTTTAACCTTAGAGCAAACCAATTCTAGGAGCCCAAACCCAGTTGCTCCTTCCATGCTTCGCTCATGTTATTCAATGACTTTAGACCCCCAAATTACATGACAAGAGAAACAATGAGAATACCTGAACTGGACATGGAGAAGATCAGTTATACTTCCAGAGTGTTTTCATATTAACAGTGCTACTATCTTTGAAAGTACCATTCATATTTCTGAGCTACTGCTATGCGTTTAACAAATTTTGTAATGATTCCTCACATACGACCGCAGAGCAAGCAAGAAATGCTACAGCACAGAAACAGGAAATCTATTTTCTTCTCTCTTCAGGGCACAGCATTAAAATGAAGGGCAATACTGCAAGTTATGGTATGCCACTGACTGCTTGACATAAGTGAAAACCAGCCCAGATGCATTAATCCTTATATACCACTTCTAAGATGAGAACCTACATGAGCCAAGTGGAAGTGGATGTGGATAATCAAGACTCACTCTTTGCTCCTTGAGACTAACAGTTCATCAACTGAAGGGCACTAACTCCAACCCTTCTGCTCCTTCAGCTGCTTGCTCTCAAGCCACTGCACTCTGCTGAGCGCCTTGAAGTGAAACCAAGTTGTCTGAGGCTTCAGAGTTCACCCCAGAGCACTGTGTTTGAAAAGAGATGGCCATACCTCAGAGCTGCATGTGAATAACCAGGTCAAATGGGCTGGGATGCCTTTGGACTTTGGTACCAAACAGCAGTGTTTCAGCTGCAAGGAGGCATAAAGCCAGAGCAGACCAGATGAACATCGTTAACAAGAAATCTCAACCAGTCAGCTGACCACTGAGGGCATGACTGCCCTGCAAAGGCATGGACAGCTTAGATTGGCAGCCCACCAATCTCCTTTAGGAGATTAGACTGGTCTGACACCTTCAAAGATACAATGCAAAAGGCAGTCCCATGCTCTCATTTAAAGCAACAAAGAAGAGACACAATATCTGTCTTTCCAGCCTTCTGGGCTACTGCTAAATCAATGTCACTTCCACAAAACAGAAGCAAAGGGGGACGATGGAGGAATGGGATGGAGAAGAGCGGAGCATAGATGCTCTCCACCCCTAATTAATACCCATCAGTATGAGCCACACATTCCCCAGCATGAGATATGCTATGTCCTAGGCAGCTGCTGAGCCTCCTGCTCAGATCAGGCCCAATAACGTCTCTGAAGCATGAAGATATGGCTTGAAATCTTTAGCCTGTTGAGGCCAACAGCAAAATTCTCAAATTCCAGTGAGATCAGGATTTTTCCCATGGATCTCTGAAACGCTAGGATATAGCAATGAATGTTTCAGAGGTGAGGAAGAAAACAAGGCTGAAGTGCTCCATTCACTCTTGGTCTACAAAGGAAAATTTTATAGAGTGCTCTCTCCAAGTTGAAAGCATGGTTATTATTTTCTGCTGGAAAGGATTTTGGCTCATTCACAGTAAGAAACTGATACTACATGAGAAATAGTTTAAAGATCAGGCATTCAAGAGCTTGCTAATGCATATTTTCCTATGCTGATGCTGCAATGATGTTTATATTACTCCTCAATAGGGAGGTGTCAGAAAAGTATTAGTGTATTTTTAACTGCGTGCCAGGAAGACAAGTAAAATAAAATAGCTGTTTCTTCTTGTCCTAGTCAACAATGCCAAAAGTTGCTGTTTATTTTTTTCCACTCCTGTGGAAGAATTTATAACCACTGAAGTAAACTAAAGTTAAAATACTGTTTTAATTCCAAAATTGACTGACAGCTGCTATGTCAAAGCAAACCTAAGTTGTCTGGGTTCTCAGGAGCATTTCATCTTTGAAAAATGAGTTTCCTGGAGCTGCTTGAGGTCCCCCTTCTCCATAATGCTATAAAAACAATTAAATAAAAATGTGGTTCTGTAGAAGTTTCATATCCAGAAGACACCCAGGGAGAGGTGGAGAGCATATCACCTTTTCAAATCGCCTTGAGAGTGACGTATAAATACAGTATCGGTTACAACGTTAGCTAAACTCTCTTCGGGAGCGCCAAACAGAGGCTGCGAGTGCCATGGCACACACCACCACTGTCCGACCTGGCCACATGCAAACGCACAATATACTCAACTCAACTCAGACGTTATGGGCAAAAGGACTCGTCCATACCGACAAAGAACCCCAAATCTTGACAGGTACGACTTTCAAAATCCACTCAAACATTTACTGGAAAGGCAACTGTAGCAAGAGTTTTGGTTGCTTTTTAGTTAAGAATTTTAAAACACGTCCTTAATAAATAAATAAATAAATATGCTTTTTAAGTGACTCACCACACCACGCCAACATTTTAAAAGTCTTGCATTCACCAATATGAAGTTTCATGGTTTTTCATTRACTGCAAGTTTCAAGTTAAACTACGTTCTAAAGGGCTACAGAATAAATTTGTTTCGCTTTCCCTAAAGCTTCCAAGTTGCATGATTTCTTCTACCTTTATTAGGAACACTTCTGAAAATGGAGTTCTGTTAGTATTTAATCCAGCTCATCAGCAGTACTTGCATTATACGTAGCTACAAACAAGTCTCTCTGAAGACTGCTGAAATACATTTTTGCTCATGGAAACTTCACAAAAGGAGTCAACAAATTTCAAAGACTCTGAATGCACAGATGCTAAAGCTAATTTACTTTGGCACTTGGCTTCCGCAGCATTAAAAAAAGAAGTAATCAAGCATATAAACAAAAGTTTAAACAAGTTTAAGGGTTGCAATTTTGTTAATAAGTATACATGGACCTTATTGCAAAACCTTCTTACCATGCTCTGTTTAATTAATGTATTCTTCCTAGCTACTCAAGTCCTACTAAGGTAGCATTTCTGTGGTTTATCATATTTATGTTTAAAAAGGACTGTCTGTGGCATTTTTCTCTGAACTACACCTGCGATGATCTGTGTTTTGATCCTCAAGATTCTTATTTCTGGGATTATGGAATTAAGAGTAGCTGCTATGTTCTCTTTCTTTATAAAAATTTCCAAAATACAACACAAATCAAGAGTACCGATACGATGAAGCATTCTGGTACTTTAAGCACGTTAATAGTCACATTTTTTCAGTAACATTATTCACATACTTAAGTTAGATCTTGTCTACGCACAAGTTTGCACTATTTAACTACACAGATTAAAACAATAAAAAATGCCTGCTTGGACATACTTATTATAAAGTAGTGTCATTCGGTTTAGTTTAAACTCATTGCCAACAACTCAAGCAGCTGGGTTAACATGATCACCTGCACAAGGCTTTGCCCTGGTTCAGACAGACAAGTTTATAATCCCAGTTGAAGATTAACTAGTGTCATCTGAGTGCAGACGTCTCAACCTGCCTGCCCACAGCTCCACGAGGAGAAGTTTTTTTACCGAGCACGAGGCCCATCAAGACTTCTTAGATCGTTTTTCCTGGAATCTTGATTACCCACAATCGTATTTCTCAAGGGATGAGGAGTATATTCTTCTCTACCCAAGGTCTCTGAGAAGCTGACCTCTAAAAGCAATGCCTTCAAGCACAACGCAAGTTATTATTCATCCCTTGTCGGGCAGCTCACGGAAGCAGGGAAGTTTGACATCCCAATTCAGGATACAAGTTGCCAGAAGGAAATACACAATCTGTAAATATTATTCTTAGCAAATGTTTGGGGTTGTGGAAAGGCCCCAAAAGCACTTTGTTTAAAATGTTTCCTACTCTTTTCCTATTAATCTGGTCTTCTTCAGGTGAAGGGTTAACAGCAGCTGCGGGTCAGCAAAGGGAAGCCTGGACCATAGATGCCTGCCTCGTGGCAGCCCTGAGGATGTATTAGACACAATCGACTTCCACTATAACAAGATCCTTGACCCTTCAGTCAGAAAAACATAAGTATCAGGAAGAATTTTGAAGAAGAATTGACTTTTAGGAAGCTTTCTGTCTCTCTTGCTTAGCACTATGCCCCAAAGCTCTGTAGCGGAGCTGCTGATCTCCATAGCTCATTCCCCCGCACGCCTTTACGTCACGCAGAGTTAAGTTATCCGTTCTTCTCTCTGCCTAAAGTCCAGGCTAGTGAAGCAGTGCTCTAACAGTTAAACAAGTGCAAAAAAGAGCTGTATGCAGAGGAAGAACTACAGCTCTGCCACAAAGTTTAATTCAGATTACTGAAGACCGCTATTCTGGATTCTGAAGCCTACCAGTATCTCGCTCTGGCCAGACAACCATGGGGAACCAAGGACACCAGGACGCTTGTAACAAAATTGCTGCTGCTGTGATCAGGAGCAATCGTAACAGAAGACTGGTCAAAGGACGATCTCTCAGGAATCTACGTTTCACAGCATGATATGCTTTAGAGATCATAACCACCACTGAACTGGACCTGAAACACAGGTGACCATTACAGAGCAAAGGCATAACATACCTAGAAGTGTGATTCTGGACCAGGAGCTAAATTCTTTAAAGCAGTAAACCTGAAATGTCTCAACCGTGTACTGCAGTGACAGTTTGCAGGTGGGAATGACAACTATGACACCAGCAGCATCCAAAGTGAGGGTCAAACACCCTTAACCAAGCCTAGACCAAAAAGCTTTTCAGGGGCTAATCCAGCATCGGAGATTGCCAGCACAGTGGTGAACTGATGGTGATGATCCTATCAAAAATTACAGTTGCCAACGCATCCCAAGTGACACAGTTCTGAGGAGCACCACCACGCTAGATAGCATGCATGCGTACAAAATGCTAGTGGTTTTCTTTGCAATCTGGGGTACTGCTCTGAACGCTACCCACCGCCTGCCACTGCGCAGGGCATGACAAAGGAGCTAACGGCCACCGAGCAGGCCTGTATTTCCGCCCAGCTTCTCCAAGAGCTGAGGAGCAATGCCTAGCGGTGATATGGCCAAGCCCCTTTCTCTACACTGCCAACTCAAGGTAAAAGCACAACAGAGGTTAAAGTTGGGGGTTTTATCTGCAGCCAGGAGCTGGGTTAGGAGCAACGCTCAACTTTGCAGCAAAGAGCAGCCACACAAATCCGCAGCCAGAAGCTGGACACACATCTTCGTTGCCACCTCAGCCAACAACCTTGTTATTTTTATGGCATTTTGGGCAGCAGAACTCTGGGTGCTGGTGCTGCTCCCCCAGGAGCTGGATGACATGCCCAGGACACAAAACTGTCCTGGACCAGCTGGCAGGCGGTCCCTAACAGCAGTCACAGGGGCAATTTACTGTTTTCCCCTGCTCGCTGGTGCCTTGATGATGAGGGGCTTCCTTCCTGTGAAACGTATGGAAGCTGAAAAAGTTGGAAGTACATCATTCATAAAAGGTAAACCTCCGAGAAGTGCTTTTAACACCTAAGGGAAAGCTTTGTGTGTCAAGAGACTGAAGGCTTTTACCCCTGCTCCTTTTACATATTCTGTAAAATTTTAATATTCATGAAACTAGAATGCACTTAGATAAATATTAAATTTAGTACAATAGCAAAGAGGTGCAAGTTGGCAGCATAATGGCATGTCTGCCTAACACAACAAGAACACATGACAAAATGCACACGGATGACAAAATACTAATTGACRCAGGGAAAAGAAAACAGGAAAAGAATAAATGCTGCTCAGAATACGTTCATGGAAACGAAATATTTTTGCATTAAGTGGCTTAGCTGATGGAAAGTTTTCTTTTAAAACATTAAATGTGGCCTCTTGAGTCTGATCAGCCCACGAGCCCAAATGTCAGCTTCCAGTCAATAGCTGGCATTCAAAACAAGTTTTTCCACTTATTGTAAAAGAGCAGTTATCTGCTGGCTAACTCCCCTTGGACGTCCCAGATAACTCTCAGACTCCAGACACAGTCCCACTTCTCTCACGCTCCTAGCCCCAAAAGCACAGATAGTTCACCACAAGGAAGAAAGAAAGACAGCCTGTGAACTTTTAAAAAATAAAAATAAGGAAAGAATGAGGCCAATTTTCACCTATCACTATGATCTCTAAATTGCCTTTAATAAGCTTCTGCAATAAAACAGGGAGCCTGGATTGTGGGCTGCTCGTCTGCAAAGGAGACAGCTCTATCTCCAAACTGTGGCTTCTGCCTCCATCCCAGGCATATTAAGTTCATTTATCTCCTCCCACAGACTGCAGGAGCAATCAGCAGCTCTCGATTTCAGCACCTGCCCTTTATCTCGCTGTTTATGCAGAAGTCTTCTAAAAGGCTAATTACTCAGCTTGGACTCTCCCTGCCTTCCACAGCACACGGTTAAAAGCACACGGTTAAAATAACGTTAATTATATCGTTCATCTTGAACGGCAATCAGGTTGCTTCAGGACTCAAAGGAGAATCTGAGTTAGAGCTTCCATTTCCCAACATTTCTCTGCTAAGTGGATGCAGGATCTCTTTCCTTGCAGGTATAATAATTTCAAGAGACCTGCTCCTACCACCCATGCTCGCGTTCAGTCACGCGGTGCTTCCCACGGCGCAAGGGAGCAGCAGTACCAGGGAGCGCTACAAAACTGATAAGCCGCATTATGCAGATCGGGATCGTGGCTCTGAGCGCTGTTATTTTTAGTGTACGCTTATTCACGTTTGAACTATGGTCTGAGCAACAAGGCTCGAGATCTGAATAAATACAATGCCTCTCGAACGCTCGCTTCCTCCACAAAGGCCAAGATAAGCAACTTGAAAACACTGCCTGTATTTAGCTGTGCATGCATTACGTACTTGCACACAAGAAAAAAAAACCCATTGTCTGGGCCGCGGGGAGGCAAGCGGGTAAATGAACTGCTTCAGTCCTCATTTTTTCCAAATCCTAACCTTTTTGTGATTCAATCTCCTCCCTCGAGGTGCTGAAGTCGAAGACGGCAATTTCTAGGAGGTGGGAGCAGTTTCTCTGCACGGTCTATCATACTTTTGGGCACCGCAGCATGCAAAAGGCTAGAATGGCTTGAAAATTAATTAACAATTAATTGAAAAGCCAATCTATACATTCTCAGAATTAAACTTCACAGCTTTTCATGCTGTAATTACATATAGGTCACGTCAACTCAGATGCAACAGACCCATAACTCCTCCACACATTCTCCTAGCTGGTCAGGCACAACCCAACCGCTATCCGAAAGCCATGTATCCAAATTGGCTGTGCCCAAGCAAATGTGTTAAAAAATTGTCCTTTCAGTAGGATATACGAGTTGCTCTATGCAGCTAGATGGCTTCCAGCTCAAAGGTGTGAGCTTAGGGATGCGAACATCCACCGAGCTTATGGTGCAGGCAAAGCGAACGTGGGTAGGGCTGCTCCCACCCATCCAGACATGCCCAAGAGAGTGTCATTAAAAGATATGTGGATTAAAGCATTCTCCTTTATTTAGCTGCCGAAATTGCTCACTGTTGCCAACATATTGCGTAACTGTATCTTCAGTCTGATCTTAATATGATTTTTTTTCAAGCTTTAGAATAGCTTTCGCCGAAAACCTCAGAGACTGAAGCGGCAAGACCTGAGAAACAGTGGGAACTGCGAGATCCTTCTAAGACAAGGGCAAGGACAGAGGGCCAGAAGACTTGCAGTGAAATTTCTACTGGAGAGAATCACTTGTGCTACCCATTGTCACCGTCTTTGCAAAGAAAGGGAGTCATGAGCATTTACAAATTAATGCCTGACATTACAGATACCTGGGTCAGTGTCACCAACTTTGCATCATGCAGGAGTAACCTGCTCTGATCAAACTGTCGCTCAGCAAACAGGTTTTGAAGAAATGATAAAATCCAGGAGGTGAAAGCAGGCAATATGAAGGAATTATGTGCCAGAATGTCTRTATTCACTTGGTAACCCTGCCCCTAAAGTCATGTATTTTGGAGGAAAGGTAGGTGCTCCAAGTCACACCTTCAGCATCCTTAAAATGGAAAGTGCTCTACTGCTTGATAAGGACTTAGAGAGTTAACACTTTTCAAAACATTTTGATCTGCTGACTTGGGCTGCAATATAAACATGTCGTTTTGAACACCATATATCATTAACACACAAAAAGTAAACCTGACGGGATTTCACTCTAGAAACAACATTTCTTTAAATTGTGGTCCAACAGGTAGGTCAGCCTGGCACACTAAGTACCAGATAAACTTTCATTTTTTGTAAGCAACAATTTTTTTTTTACTGGTGGCTCTACGTCAAGAAGGAACTACTGCAGTCTCTTAACATAAGAGTTTTTAACCATCTGCATGCATGAATGAATTGTCACAGAAAAAGCAGCCCCTAGGAAGAAAATGCAAAATATACGGTGTTTTTCCTTACCCTGGTTTTGCACGCATTCCTACTGACTATTCACAACAGTGTCACGTAGCAAGAGCACAAGCTGAAGGGCTGAGCGCAGGATTTGGATCCAACAACTCCTCTGTTATTATTTGGGCTATTTTTGTACTGCTGTTCAAAACTCAGGCTCTAGACCAATCTGTTCCCAAGTACTTAAGTCTGATTGACTCGCTACATGTACTAGCTCCAACAGGGAGGATACAGGGAACAGTAGGAAAGACGTTAGTATATGCAGCCGGCTAGACAGCTCCCACTGGGTGTTTTAAAATTGCCATGGTATAAATAAGTTACCAGCTGTCGCCAATGGCCATGTATACCCAGTATGCTTTATCAGATGGTAATTTCCTAAAGTTACAGCAAAAGAAAAGGGTCTGGGGAAGAAGCTCCCTCTCACCAAGGAGTAAGAACAAAAATGATTCTGCAGAAAGCAGATGGTATTTAAAATACACTTGGCATAGTGGAGAAGGGAAAATGGTGGAGTGTTTAAAAAAAATACATGCAACTCCCATGTATTTACTTAGGTACTTACACAGAATTCAGTATTGAAACATCACGTAGCCATTAATGGATTTTGGCTTCATAAAACCTGTCAAGCTGGTAAATCCCTCACGAGATTTGAGACATTCTCAAAAGAGAACAGAGGGCTCTGCTTAGGATTATCTAGAAAGCTCATGGGCATGCTGACTGGACCTACAGGTCCTGGATTAATTTTCACTAAGTTGGTTTATTCTTAACTCAGGGCTAAAGCTGCAGAAATTTATCTTCGTAGCATTTTATATAGACCTTGATGGAGGTCTGGAACGCTACAGAAAGAAGAATATGATAACTCAAAAAAAAAGAGAGTGATGAAAGCCTGGTTACACCTTAACTGTATGAACAATGCAAGCAGAGATGAGACTTCATCTTAGAGACGTGATAAAAAAAGCCTTAGCTTCAGCTAATTTTATTTCCTCCAACACGCTGCAATTTAATAACAAGAAAACTCACCCAAACGTTTAGTACAAATTAGGAATCGAAATTAAAACATACCCACATTGCAATCCACAGTTCAACCCCTTATCACCTGCTATTGATAGAGAAAACCATGTTTTGACATTATATATGTAAAAGGTGCGTATGTAACTCATTGGAACACTGTGCTCTAATTGAGTAGGTCTTGCCACACTTACTCTCAGCCTGTCTTTGGGCAAAGCAACAGCTCCTTGCTTGATGATTTCCAGAACTCGCTCCACTGACAACTCAGCTCCAGCTTGCTCTAATCGTGAGCTGAAGAAGCTGATCACCTGGAATGAAAAAAAATCAGAGCACATAAGCAAATAGCAAGAGAAGAGATCTTTTCATCAATTTACATATGCAGCTGTCATCTTCTTCCCCTGGATCAATACATCTGTGCTTCTCAAAGAATAATCATGTTATTGCTTGTGCCACAATCAGGACGACTTTGTTAGTGACAAGTTAGCACAGTTATTACTATTCTTCTGGTGTCATTTTTAATGGGTGGATGAACTTACAATTTAACATGCAGCTGAATTAATAAATTTAGGTTTTCAAGTACCGGTATTGGCATATGCTTATAGTCATATCTATTAATAATATATAAGGAAAAATGCTTATCCTATTAAAATGCTTCAAAAACTAGGCCAGGAAGAGCAGTAGAAAATTCTATTTTTTTTTCTATCTTTAATTTCTATAACTTGCACACTGATTTCAGAGAAAAAAATAGATTAATATTACAATCAATTGGACAACACAGAAATACGTCAAGAAGCCCAACAATCAGTGATCAAAATAAATGTTTAGAAAAATTGGCAGTAATCCCATCATAATCTGTCGCCAGATTTAGACCCAACAGCTCTAGTCGGATTCAGATCTTGTCCACACGACTGTGATGCTGCTAATCTTGGCAAAATTGGGACCAGCAGAGAAAAGTCAGTAAATATGCAACAGCAATTAAAAAAAAATGAACAAAGCTCCTCTTCTCCCCAAATTAACCACCCACCCCAACACTCCCATGGACCTTGCTGACCACAGGTTCCAGGCACAGGAGCCTGCACATTCCCTCTCAATACTCTTATTCTCCATGCACCTCCCTCATAAGGCCAGGCTGATTTTCACCTTATTTCCTCCCCCCTTCTGTGACCCAGCTGGTCCTTGTTAGCTAGAACACAGTTAGGTCAGGCTTCAACTTTCATCCCCCTCCAAGCACAGTAGGTCACAACAGAGGCAGACATCCCAATGTCAACTCTCCATGTGGGACATCAGATAATCTCCACTTCTGTGGCTCCTTTCATCCCCAAAACAGCACATTTTGCAAATGATAATCCCTATCCCAGAGGAACTTAGCACACAGGGGATCAAAAACTTGAAAGAGAAGGGTATGGGAAGGGTATGGGACAAAATTTCAAAGCCCACTTAAAGTCCCTTGGAAGCACCACAGGATGGTCAGAGCCCTCTTCCTAGAGCCAGGTCTGCAGAGATACCTGAGCTATTCGCTGTGCACACTTCCAGCTTCCCAGACTACTCATGCGCTTTGGACACACTCTTCTTTGAAAAGTGGTAATGCCCACTCGTATCTGAATCACAAACCCCAGCACAGTGAGTAATCTTTGTTAATCTCCCCAAGTAGAAGGGGGAAAAGTGTATTGCATTATAAAATCTCTGCTGAGCTCTCTTTGTTCTGGAGCGAGACACAGCTGGAGCCAGAAACCATTACCCTAATTATGCCTCACAGCTCAGCTGCTGTTAATAAAACAAAGACAGCTGATGGCTTGATTACCCTGGGATTCAAATTTGTTGTTCCTCTCTTGTGATCCTAGAAACTCTGGCCCTTGTTGTGAGCAGGTAGATCTACCAGATTGCAGAGCAATTTTCTCTAGAAACTGTGAAGCACCAAACAGGTGAGATACAGACAGATTATAGTTGCTAGAAGTTGCTTTGGGGTTTTGGCAGTTTTTTTTTTTTTTTGCTTCCAACAACAACAGTGTGGAAATCCGTCAAGTGAGAATTCAGGTGTAGCCTTCCATAAGGTCCTTACAATAACCTCAAGTGCTAGAATAAGAGGAGAGGACTTGACCGCCTCTGGCAGACGCAGCCGGTAAGTCTCACACTCTTACCAATAAGGACACTGCAGTGCTATGATCTCCAGCCCGTGAAAGAAAGGAGGACGAAGATGTGCTGAGTTCATCAGCCAAGGCGCTGGAGAGAGGAACCAGAAACTACACAGCAAAATGGCAGAAATAGCGTGAGCAAAGCACACGAGGCACTCGGCGGGAGGTTGCCGCGGATTTGGCACAGTCTGGGACAAAACGCTGGTAGAGGATACGCAGCTTGTACAGGGACGAGAGAGTTGCCCACAGACTAAGAAAAAAAAAAAAAAAAAGAGTTTCCCGTGTTTCAACACTTCTCTGTTGTCAGTAATCACCGTCGAAAGCTACCCTCAGCCAGGCAGGCTGGTACAGAGACTGCATCCCACTGGTGTTCCCTTGCTAGCTCAGGTTCTGCTAAACCACAACAAAAACAAAATTTAATATTAGGCTTTTAATCAAAAGGATAAAATACGATCATAACGCATAATGTAATATTAGGCTTTTAATCAACAGGATACAATGCTATCATATAATGCAAGCATAAAAACAGAATGAAGCTTGCAGATACTACCTGAATTCTGGCATTTCCTACTTTGTAAAGTCAAACCATCCAATCTTAACCCACTTTTGAAAGATTTTTCTATAAAACAAACTTTTTTTTGTGGTTAAACAAATCTTTGTTGAGTTGTATTTCATACACAACAAAAGTGAGATAGGCTTCCAATATTTTCAGGGTATGTCAGTGGTTCGCAGAGATTTGAATGGGTATTTTTGGTATGCAGGTGAAGACTGAAATTAAAAAAAAAATCTATTAAAATAACAATAAGTATCTCTAAGCATTATTTGTCTTCCTACGTCAAACAAAATGGAACTGGAGTAATTCTCCTAACTCAAATAGCACAGCATCTCAATAAGGCACTCATCATACGAAGAAAAAGAGAGGAGTTATACAGAGGACACACTAAAGGAGGTATTTGCTTTTTACCACTCTATCAGTAATAAAACCAAAGAGCAAGTAGCATTTACCTCCCCACTGCCCAGGTTCCCTTCTCCTCCAGAGCCAAAAGCCAAACACTTTACCCAGTTACCTGCCCAAATATAAAAGATGCAAATGAAAGCTTAACATAATTTTAAGAATAGCTTCTTCCTTTGAAAGCGCTTTAAGTATTTTTCTCAACGAAGTAACAGAGCTACATTTAAAACAATCTTGGAAATTAACAGGTTTCAACTCCTTGTCCACTTAAAAGGAAAATAATGCAGAAAAAGCAAACCGGCTGGATAATATTAAATGAGTTTCAAGTTTTAGCAGCTGCTTTAAAAGGTAACACTGAGCACACTACCATACGTATAGAAAAAAGCAGATCTCAGGGCAAAGAAAAAGTAGGCCGAGAGACGGACACATCATCGTTTTCTTGCGGTATCTCTTTGGGGTATTCTGAAAGCTCTTATTTTCACTGATCATTCGGGCAGCTGATCTAAGAAAGCAGAAAAGTTTGCTGCAAAGTTTGCAGCAAGCCACTTGACCAGTCCCTGTGAATTACTTGCACCCAAATCACGGCGCTTGTCCAAAGGCCCTCTCCGTGCAAGCAATTTTAAAAAGCTCTCTCCAATGCGGCTTCCATTTTAATAGCGATTAAAAGGCATGTTAACGTTGGATTAGATAGCCCCTCATCAGGAATATCTTACCGGTATATAGATAAAACAGCGTATTGACAGCGCACAGGGCTTTGCCCTATTCAGAGGGACTAATCCTGGCTGCGAGAGCTACATAACCACGTGGTGCTACACGTATGCAACTAGGCGGAGGTGGCTTGGCTGCCGTGAACTCGGTCATCTCCACGCTCTGCTGCACAGCGCAGACATGCCACAAGAATTTGTGCCATTAATATACCGAAGACCTCTTAACGAAACCCGTTTTCCGTAGTGATTTCCAAAATCGTTCTTCATAAAGCATTTCTACTTAGGAGGTCAATTTTCCCACAGAGACTCATCTTTAGTTTCATAACCAATAAATTTACAGAATATTTCCAAAGATGAAAAGTGTTACAAGGAAGCTAGAGTGATGTCGACGGATTTAAGAGAGGCATTTTAGGTCTCGGAGGGTTTTTTTTTTTTTTTTTTCAGATTCTGAGGGAATATCCACAGCATCTATTATTTTGCCTATCTATTGTTTCCAATAGCGACATTCTGAAGTAAAGAAACATTCATTTGTATTTACTATAGCATCCACCAAGCAGCAGAGCTATCAAGGACAAGATGCTTTCTCCACTTGGATCCTCTCAGTGCAAACTGAAGTGCTGCGAGGCCCCAACCCATCCACAGCGCCATGCCGCTGCCTGACACTACAACTCTCAACTCTCTCCTGTCGCTAAAAATAACAGGACGATTCACCGCTGCCTCCTCTGCCCACAATTTTCAAGGTTAACTCCACAAAAAGAGAAGAATAACTTGGCACCAAATTAAAAAGTTTGGATTCCTTTGTCGTCCTTTTTTTCTTTTTTCTTTGTAAAGCGATGAAAAGAGAAAGACACTTAGGTATTTTGACATTGCTATTTTACATTTCCAGCCTCGTTCATCACAGATAGAGTAACATGCTGTATTCACAGCACACTGAAAGGAGGGGAAGRAAAAAAAAAAAAAAGAAAAAGGAGAAAACAAACCTCTTGTCATAAAGTACTACAGGATTAGCACTTCATCTAAGCAGATTCCTTAGGAAACCATAAATCACAGCAAGGGTCAGTGGCCAGTGGTCACACCCACTGTCTCGGAGCAAAAGCGAGGCAAAGATGACCCTCACTGGAGCTTCAGAAGGAATGAAGCTGCTCCGGGTGGTTCAACAACGAGAGAAATGCAGGTTTGTCAGCAAATTGAAAGTACTGGGGAAAAAAAGAAAAAAACAGATTCATCTTGAAACAAGAGTATGTTCAAAGACCTGTCAACCTTTCAAGGTCATCTGCTGCCATGCTCCCATTTTCAAGCAACTTTTTTTTCCAGAAGAGAGTTGGCAGCATTTGGGGGTGGGTGGGGGGGAAGAAAAAAAAAAAAAAATCACTACAAGTGTTTAGCCAGGCTCTAGCAATTAGCAGGATCAAGGCTTTTCTACCAGCATTTTAAGGAAAGCCATGAAAGATTAGTTATAATGTTCACTGCAAGTCCTGCAGGGCTTGAAACAAAAGTTGCTATAGCAGAGCCAAGCCAACTCCACTGATGTTAAAATCTAGCAGGGAAATATCTTTGGAGAATTAAATTCCTTGTAGGAAACTGCATCAATCTGATCCTTTAAATCTTTAAACTATCGCTCCCGACCTCCTGATTTCTATCAGACTATTTTGCAAACAAAATTCTAGCAGCTCCTCGTTAAGCCTGTTTAACGACACTGTATCTACCACTAGCTCATAGAGATCTTAGGAAATATGAAAGTAATGAAAGCCAATGAGTTCTCATCGTGGTCACGAAACACATTCATCTCTAGTAATTACCAGCAAGGAGTTTCTGCCAAATTCCTGACGCATCTGAGATTGGTGACCAAATTATAGACCACCTCTGAAACAGAGGCATATAGATAGTTTACAGCTGAAATGTTTCTGCAGTAGGCCAGCACAGGAACGATAGCATTCCTCTTTGTTCAGCATCCAGGGGAAGCATATCCCATTGAGCTAAACAAGATGCCCAGTATCCTATTAAGATGACTTTCTAAAATGAAAAGTAAATTAATAGGAAACAGAAGGCATTTTGATTTCAGTTTCTTCTGCACAGCATTAACTGCACCCATATGTTCTCAATCAGCTAGTGATGGCAATTTTTAGCTTATTTATAAAAACCTAGCGGATGATGTAAGTAGATTTCAATGGAAGTAATATTCTAGCTAGTGATGACCCTTAACCATTCACCAGTTTTTCCCTCAGCTATGAAGCACGCAGAGGTTACGCCTTATCTCCAGTATCACCTTTGCAGAGTAGCCTGAACAGTCCAAACCCTGACAGTGCTTCGCTATTATTAACATTAGAAAGGCTTTTGTTAAACCTACCTGCGAATCTTCCTCGCCACATTTTACACCAGTCACTTGTCCTATATGCCACAAGCATGAAGAACAGGTTATTCCCTTTCTCTTTACAGCAGTCTTGTATTGGAAGAACATCACATCACCCTTAGTCTACCCTCCTTTGGCTATTCAGCACTAGTTCTACTTTTCCTTAGAGGTCATGTTTTCTACAGCTCTTGATTCTCCCCAGAATTTCTGCTGTTGGCCCACATCTTTCTGCATGGTGCCTAAAACCAGATGGAGTAATCCGGCCACCACATCACTAGCACGAGTAGGCTGAAAGGATGCCTCTAGGCTATGCTTCCTTTCCATCCCCACGCAGGACTGTAGCAGATGCATCTTTCCATTTGCACAGTTAACTACTAGTTACTATTTTCTCCCTACATTTTTCAACCAATTTTACATCCACCTTTTAGTACTTTTACCTCTTCTATGCTTCCCTATTTGGTTTATGAGAACACTGTATGCAACAGTTAAAAAAAAAAATTACTAAAGTCAAGATATGTCACATCTGCTTTATATGTTCCTGACAAAGCACCCTGGCAATTTTTTTTAACATTGCAAAATCATTACAGATTGCACAAATTCCACATTTCAGTCAGCTATCTTCAACAGAGAACATTAGCATACTATATAGTAGTATTTCTATATGAAATACTACAGTTTAGGGTAGGAAATTTTTACGCCCAGTGTTAAGAAGGATTTTGCTGAAGGCTTCTACCTACAAGGCTTGATTCTCCCAGCACAGTAGAAGGGGCCACACTAAAGCACAGAGGGATGCACACGGTTTCTGCAGCTGGGGACGCCTAGTGGCATCTGATGATGAAAATCAGGCTCACATTTCTACTTGAGGGTGGAGACAATCCAAATGTTCTTCGCTTTGCAATGACCAGAAAAAGTAACGATGCATGGGATCCGCACGCAGCACAGAACCGAGGAGAGGTGCTTCAGGGCTTCAGAAAGGTGGGTTCTCCTCTTCCCCTCCCACCCATTACCCAAGGTAGCAACCAATTACACCTACCAGCTACAAGCTTTGGGACCATCCCTAGGCCTGAGAGGCAACTTCACAGCTTTACATCGAGCGCAATGGCCTGAAACCCAACAGAGCTCTCTGACGCATGGGAAGCTGGCTAATCCAGCCCCCTTCAATGAGCCAGCCTTGGTCAGACCAAAAGCCTGGCTAGATCCCCATTCCATCGCTGACCATAGGCTGGGGTGGATGTTTGAAGAAGGTGGTAAGAGGAGGTCAAGAACAACAAAATCTTCCCCAGGAGTAAGTATAACGTTGCAGCTTCCAGCAACATACAACTTAGGAAATTCTTGAGCCAAAGAGTGTAGCCACATTTTTGTGCTTTACAGTCTTTAAAGGACTTTTTTTTTTTTTGTTTTTCCCCATGAGTTTCTGACCCCTCTTGGAGCACACTTACACTTTAGACATTCACAACGTCCTGCACGGCCATGAGGGTGAAACTCGCACCCCATCATTGTAGAGAAAAGATTGAGCAAAATTTGGAAAACAGGAAGTCTTTTTGGTTCTTTACARATATTTACTGCCCTCGTGGTCCTAGACACGTTCCCCCCACACGTATAGCAAGGCTAACATGATTTGTCACTCTTTCAAGTGGTAGAAAGACCAGTTAAAACATTAAGGCTGTACCACATACAAGAAAACGACTGGTTCTGTTCAGGACGGTGGCAGTGCTGATAGCATGCATGAACTGGAGGACGTGACAGGGTAGAAGAAGAGTTGGCTGAATCTCATCTTTTATTCAGATCTGCAAGCCTGACAGCTCTCACCACTTGCCAGCTGGTGACAGGTACATTTTTTAAAAAAAATCTTTTTTTGACATCCTCGCTTCTCTAACAAAGGAGCTATTTAAGAATTCAAAATGCTCCCTTGGAAAGCTTTAAATAGTTTCAGAATGTAACTGGCATTATGCTGTAACCCAATATTAAGTAGCTTTGGGGAGGAATTGTTTAAATTGTCAAGGAAAACCTCCATTTAACTGTTACAAAGGAAAGGACATATTGCCTTCTGTGGGAGGCGTGGGACTGTCAGGCAGAAGCACCTGGCCACCACCGGTTTTCCTCAATTTGGACAAGGAAAGTTGAAAAGTTCCCCATCTCAGACAGGAATGAAGAACACAGTCATCTTGACTGCACCATGTTCCCTCTTTACGCAACTTGAAGRTAACTTGTCCCAGTCATCCAAGCAGTGTCATACTGCCTGTACTCTGCAGTTGCCAAAAGCTTGGGAGCTTTGAGCTGGAATCCTCCGAGCTCCAAGCTCTTGCAAGACCAGAAAAGACGGAGTGAGAACAGAAGAGGAAGGGATAGGGACAAACAGGATTGCAGTCAAGCATTTCTGTCAAGAGTACAAGTTGCTTCCCTTTATGGAGCATCAGAAATCCATCAATCTTCTGTAATATTTTCACATAAAAGCCCATCGAAACAGAGAACCTCTGCAGATTTGTATTCACACGGAATAAATTAACTATTCACTGCAGCAAGAAATTTAGCACCCTGTTCAGCTTGCGCTTCCAATATCTTGCATCCAGTGGTCACGGCATGACCTCAAGTGTTGCTCAGCTCTGCAAGTACTGACTAGAGGAGAGAGAAATGCCTGTTGCACTTAAAATCTGTTATTTTCTAGCAGGGATCATCACTCAGTTTCTCAATATGAATATTAAAGCCAGTATTAGATGGAGCAGAAATTACTTCATAGCTGTTTTCAAAAGTCACGCTCCAATATGCTGTCAGTCAAGAGCCACAGCGATTTCCTTTTGTTTTCTACTAAAATGTCTACCTACCCAAAAGGATTGCAGACTGCTGTGGACAGATACTTTGGAAGTGAAAGTAACTTAAATGCAGATACAACCCAGGGAATGAGGCAGTTGCATGTCTGCTCTTAGCTGTTTAAGAAAGTCCTCCATAATTGTTCATAGTCCAGTGAAGGGAGTAAGAGAAAAGACTACTTGATGATGAAACCCTGCTTTTTCTGTCCAGAGAGGCATGCTTCTACAAGGGGAAGATGAGAAGCTGACACTGTCCTTCCTTAGGGGCGTGAAAGATTTGCCTCAGGTTGGGAATTCCTTACCAAAATCCCCTTGAACAATTCCCGGGCCTGCTGTGTAAAGATGTTGCCCAGAGTAAGTCACAGTGACAGCCCAGAAAACAGGGGAGGGAAACTCAACATTTTAATAAATTCTGAAAGAAACTGCTAAGAGACGATGAATATTTTCCACCTCTTGAAAGGATAAAGCAATCAAATAACAAAGTGTAAGCACCCTTTAAATAATGTATTACTTACCAGATCTATATTTTGCATTATGTCCTGGAAGGAAGGGTGAGTTCGAAATTGCTCAAACAGATCCCGCTTGTAAAGCAGTGCGTACACCAAGTTCGGGTTGTGGTGGAGGGAATTTGTCAAGCAGGAGTTGATGATCTCTAGCATCATTCGGATCACTTCCTCGATCACGTTCAGGTCCTGCGCCTTTAAGAAAGGAATAAAAGGTTAGCRTGCCCTTTTCCATTGTAAAATATATTAGGTAATAAAGACGGTGCACAGGTAATTATTACTAATGGAGCTATTAGCTGGCTAATGTCTCAATGGCGAACAAATCTGGCATTCCTGAATGTCTGGGAAGAGATGTGTTTGCTCCTGTACCAACCAGACTTGAAACCAGAATGCAATGCATCCATTTACCTCTTAGCTCGAGTCTCTCGACAGGAGCCATCTTCTTGTCCAAAAGAGCATTAACATACTGTAGGCAGCCAAATTCACTAAGAGTTATGTGAATTTAGTCTTTTCATCCTTTCCTGTGCTAAGCAAAAGCAGTTCAACCTATGTTTCATTTACCACATTTTCAGCTCAGCCCTTGTCAGAGGGGCTGGAGAGAGGTCCTCCCCCGGGCACAGGAAAAAAAGTCCAATCTACTTTGTTCATATTGCTAGATCTCTCAGACATACCAAATGCTGGATTGTGAGAACAAGAAGAATCCTACCAAAAGTTCTTCTGGTTAGTATGACCTGAAAGCACTGGCGTTTACTTTTGCTTACTGCCTACAAAGCAGTCATGTTCTGAGTTATCACAAGGCATTTAAGTATTTCATGACGAGGCTGCACTTGCAAGAGGATTTCGTTGGACTGTCAGTCAATCCCTACGTAGTGGAGTTAGAAACATATAAAGAGCAAAATCCTCTGCTGCCATTTTGCTCTGGCCACTTGTATTGGGAAGCGAAGATGTAATTACAGCTTCTTCATGTAAGCGTAGATAGGGCATTGCAGAAGACCGTCCCGTTCTCCTAGCCCTCTGCTCCTTCCCCTCCAGCCCTGAGCCGTGTTCAGGCGTGGGGAAGGCAATGCCAGTCCTGCTCACGCTGCTGCTGAAACGCAGCAGTGCTGTCACTCTCCTGGTTACCCCAACAGCTCATCTTCCGCGTGCATGCTGGAGATGTGAGTGATGAAAGCCTTGTGACATGCTTGCTGGAAGAACAATATTCCGCGCACACACTCCAATTACATCTTATTCTTCAGCAATGATGTCTGACTGACTGTGGAGGTTAGGGATTTTCTTCCGAATGTGAGGATCTCCTCCTCTTCTTTTCTTATTTTTCTTAAATGACTGCCTCAACCATCTGAATTATCTTTGCAGTATAGCTACCAAAGTTGGCAGAAACCCTTACAAAACTGATTGCTGCAGCTACTTAATCTGCCAGTGGCATTGTATTATTCTGACAGAAGTAATCCTTACATTCAAAATGCAAGTGGGTCCTATACATGGAGTCACCTGGTTAGCATGGCACGAAATAGCATGCCAGTTGGACATTATGAAATGTAAAYGATACAAAAATACAGGACAAAATACAGGACAAAACTGGAAATAATTGCTTCATCTGGAATCTAAGGAAAAATTCAGACCTGGCTAACACATCTGCGGAACGGTACTTGCCTACCAAGCTGGATTTATTTCCGAATATGGCGTATTAAGGTGGCTTTTAAAAAGCTCTTCAGCTACTGTAGGCATCACACAAGCATTCGAAAAGAGATGCTGAAGTGAAAAGGATGCTCCCTGTTCTCTACGATGTTATTTTGGCAAGATAACTACCATGACTGTAAGGAAAGCTGTCCATGTGGGCTAAGCTCACAACACAGGAGAGCAAAGGCAGTCACCAAACCAGCAGCTCCTCCAGCTTCCCAAACAGCCGATAGAGTTCACCTTGTGCATGGATGGGATCTGCCAACCTCCAGGTGAAAGCAGCTCCTCTACCCTGAAGCCTGCTCAAGAACATTGGGATTCAGACTCAGACGAGATCCATTCAGTTATCCAAAACACAACAACCCACACGATGGCTTTTCAAATACTACCGGCTTTTTAATAAAGCATGCTCACCTTAAAACAGGGGAATATAGCTGGTTTAAACAGAAAGCGTTGCTAACCGTATTAGCATCTGCAAACACGTTGTTTCAAGAGGAGACGGACACCGCTATTGGTTGGCTTCAAACAACCCAAACTTAACTAGAAGTTATTGTTCAGAAATTAAAGTTCATTTATAACCTGGTGGCCAGAAAAACCGCCTGGTTTCGCTTTCCGGCGGCAGCTCCAGATGAAGAATCTGGAATCCCAATGAAGAAATTGGGTAGCTACAGTGCAGATTTTTACCTGCAGCTGAGTACACTAAAAATAGCGTTTATATGAAGAAAGAACTCTATAAAAGAAAGCGATGTGGGACTGAATCCCAGCATTGCATATATATTATCTGGAGAGCTGTACGCGCCTATAATTAGCGATTAAAAGCATTTGTAAAAGCTTAAAACTTTTCAAAACAGGAACAAACAAACAGAAAGCCAAGGACAGCGTTTGGATGAGACAATGGAGAAATGCTGTAAGCGCTGATAAATCGCCACGCACTTTTGTTGCTTTGTATCACCAGGATCCAGCTACGGCACCTCCGCATCGAGACATGGCGTCAAGGCAGATATAAATAAGGTTACAAAAACATTTCACAGCTAAAAGACAAGACGTTTATCACCCTGTGTAATAACTTTCAGACTGGCTGAACGCAGCCACAACCCAGAACACGTATGACCAAGACAGCGACACCAACCACGGCAGCGCTGTAAAAATATTTTCTGGACTGGATTGGCTCTTGAAGGGGATTGGGGGGGGTGGGGGTGGCAAGACATTGATTTTGGGGGACAGGTAGAATTAAACAGTACTTTCAGGTGAGAGATTAGTTAGAGGCGATGACATTTTGCTATTGCCTAAAATTGGCAAGTTTCATGTGCTTTGCCCATTTTAATTTATTACAGCATTCCTTTACAAAACATTGCCCATATAATGCCGATGTCAATACTGATGAACATCACTCAAGGTCAGGCTTCCCCCCTCCCCCCCCCTTTTTGATTATGCCCATAGAAATGACTATATCCATCAGTAGAAAAAAAATATGGGAAGTTAAAGGCTTGGTACCARCTTTGCGAGATGGAGATCTGGCCAACAAAAGGGAAGGGAATGGGGCAGAGCACTAATGTTACTGTAGGTAACCATACTGACCTCATGTTTCCTCCTCAGGATAGGAATTAAATGTGCTAAATATTTGAAAATATTTTCATTTTTAAACAGAAAGTGCCAGGCAAAGGGCCAGATGCCTGGTCACGTTCTAGTCGCCCAAGGACCAAACCAGGCAGGGACATGTGCAGAAGACCCAGGTACCGTCCGGGGGAATCCATTTAGTCATAAATGCTAACAAGAAACACAAATTGGAGGTGCGAATAGGCAAACTGTGGGTAGAGCCGCATGCTCTAGTCTCCGACCATCGTGAAGTCCTGCTGCCTTTTTTTTTTTACTGAAATATAATTAATAATTAGCATGACACCCTGCTTGGCAAAGCATTTTGGAGCCTTCAGTAACGACATACTGCTAAGAGACCACAACGCACCGCTGTGCAAAACCAGTTCAAAAGTACACCGCTGAAACAGCAGCAGGGAAATAAAGCAGCCTAAGCACCGGGACGCAGGTAGGGGCTTCCAGYTGGGTCATCTCCTCCTAAGGGCAAGTCTCTCGATTGCTGCCAGTGGGGGATGCAAGAACTCAGCATTGCTGAAAACCCGCTTAATTTCTGGTACTCGTCTTCTGGTTCTTACCTTCTCAACATTGTGAGTGCTATTCCTCTTAATTTAATTTGACGTTAAATTAATTTTAATTTTCATAATAATAGAGARCTGGTTTTAAAAGTCCTATCATGAACGAATGCAAATCTCCAGCCTCTAAATGTTAACAATTCCTAAGAGAAAAAAAGGAGGCATCTCCATGTATTATTCAGGTTAACTTTGCTTAACCGTTCCTCGTGTCTTGTCTAGTCTAATAAAAACTGAGATAAAAATTATTTCGCTATTTTCTTTCCTCCTATATATACAAAATAGGCATGTAAAAATCAGAATTTCACTCACTTGTGATGTTACGAAGAGACATATATATGAAAGGGTGGACATTAGTCTGGCTTTCAGGATGAAATAAGCTTCGTATTAAGTTTCCAAGAGAGGAATGCTCTTTTTAAGATTTCTAGTCATCTAGCTGAAGCCATTTGCTCTCCAACAGCAACCCGCAGTCTCAGCAGACCGATTTTCACTGCGGCCAGCCTTTGGCTGCTACCAAGGACATGTCACCACCATAGAGCTGACTCAGGTACAGCCAAGCCCTAGTTTGGCCCTGCACCACACAAACCCCTTACTGGAGCTTGGATCTCCACCGGCCCTTGGTCCTGGGCGCAAGCCAAATGCTGGGTGACGCTCGGCAGTGCAGATGCGAGCTAAATCTTGATAGACTTCTTAATGAGCTTCTGCATTTTTGACCATTTACCCAGAGAGGCAGAAAAGCTCTGTTGCAGTTCTCAGAGGAAGGAGTCACGGCGTATCTCAGGTCGCCCTGGTGGGTGCGTTCAGCTCCAGCTTCGCATGATGGCCGTTCACACCTGAACCAGTTTGATCCCGGCATTCACAGTCAATTGCCAACCACAGGTTACCTGCAGTGACACTACAGCCCATCTCGAGGAAATATTTAAATGGCGACTGCAGAATCAGGAGCCAAATAATTACAACTTCCTTCAAGCTAAAAAGCACTAGCGCACAAATTTAACTCTCATCTCTTGCCCACGTTATATTATAATACGACGTTTTTTCTTTACAAGCTAGAATTCACTTAAATGAGTTAATTTTCTTTCTTTTTGGCCCCTCGTGAGCTAAAGGACAGTCCAGAGACTTTAACAAAGTTTCCATACTAGCAACTCCAAAACTCAAAGCGGCGAGACTGGCTCCAACTGTACGCTTTCCCAGCTAGCTCTGACTGCCCGCTTCAAGGTCGTTGGCTCCCTTTGCTGTTCTGCCCTCCCAGCCTGGCACCGGGGAGCAAGATTTGGATGATGGCAAACGTCGGGTCTGACACCACACATGCGCCAGGGCTACGTTGCATTTGTTTTGCTGCGTGCATTCGGTGCGGACCGCCCAGCCTGGGCTCTGCAACAGAATGCGACCATGGGGGTAAAAGAATATATAGAGAAAAAAAAGGTGAGAGCGAAGGTTGCACAGGCAGCCTTAACTATGGCCTTTCTTAAGTCCTGAGCACTTATCTGTGACACCTCACTGTAATTCTTCACATGCCATCATTCACTGAGACTTTTTCCCCTCCTGAAAYAAGAATTTGTAAACATATCATATAAAAATGTGTAATCATAATCAGCTGCTTCGTTCATGAAATAGATAAACTTGAAAGGCAGTTTTGTCAAGAATGGAAAGCAAAAGGAGACCCATAGCGTATACTTAACATCTATCAAAAAGACTCAGCCTGCTGAATGAACCCCAAACAGAGAGCTATTTCCATTCTTCTCATCATGAGGGCTGAGCAAGGAGGAAAGATTTGGTGAACTGTTATTCAAGATCCATCAGCTGCATCCATAGAAATTTGAGAGGAATGGACAGCCTCAGTTCATTTTCCATTACCTTTCTTTCCATCTAGCTGCACAGATACGAAGGACTACTTGGATTTCTGGATGTTCAGTAGTTCTCTCTTCCATGCCTGCTTGTAAGGCAGCTCTTATAAACTCCCGTGTAATGTGCTATTTAGTGTGGAAAAGACAAGTTGGCACTCCAGGGAATTTCACCTTGATAACATAATTTCACAGCATCCACACTTACAATTATGTAAACTTCCCCTTCCTCTTTAGAGGGGAATTTCTACAGTTAAATAGTTTCAAATAATTTACTTTATTTTTAGTTACTTTAAGAGAAGCATATGTATCTTGTTTGTATTAGCTTTGGGGAGCTTCCAAGAGAGCTGTCTGAATTTCCTGCATTTTCAGCAGAAAATAAAACCTTCAACAAAATAAACTCCCTTTGCCAACGGGGTGGAAAAACGGGGTGGTGGGGGGAGAAGGAAACGCACAAGAAAGCTGTTCTTGTATTTAATGCACAAATGAACTTCAAAGCCAATCATTTGGTGACAGAAATCTTATCGCTGTATAGCTATTTTACTGGCATCCGTACAGCATAATACACTGGCTGTCGTATGTCGACCCAGCTAACTTTTGGCCATAATGTTTAATTGTGGGGAAGGAGGTATTAAATGAAAAATTGCAGGGCTTACATCGAATATAACCTCAAAACTAAGCCAGTCATCTCTGATTACTGCTTAGGATTGAAAGTAGGGCTGTCACATTGGGGGCAAAGTTTGTTGCCAGACACTTTGCTAAATAAACCTACCATCACGACACTCGCTGCCATTGCCTTCCGGAAGAGCTGAGCAAGTAGACAGTGCTCTCACCACCTTGTCATGCCAGCCCTACCTGGTAATGCAACGTCCCCCAAGAGAAACGCGTGCTTTTATCCTGTGTCACAGTGAAAAACTCTTTCCTTGCAACAAGGCTGCACTAGAGGCAGTGTCACAGAATCACAGAAGGGATGAGGTTGGAAGGGACCTCTGGGGATCATCTAGTCCAACCCCCCTGCTCACACAGGGTCATCTAAAGCAGGCTGCCCCAGACCCTGTCCAGATGGCTTTTGAGCATCTCCGAGGATGGAGAGTCCACAGCCTCTCTGGGCAGTGGCGGTGCATCCTCTACCAGAGGAAACAGCCCGGGAGCAGTCTGGTCCAAGGAAAACAAGCAGCATGGCACCTGCCCAGGCAACAAGCCCRACTACTTTCACACTTTGAAGAACTGTTTGCCACAGAGTTTGACTTCAGTAGCCGCTGACAAAGAAAACAGAAGAGCTGTTTATGAGGACTTGTGTATATTTGAGTGAAGGTACAATTCTACGAACACAGTCAAATGCTTTTACCTTTACTTCTCATGCAACTTTACTGTACCGTGTTTACTATCTGGCCAACCTACAGTTAATCTACAACTCAACTCCTGGCCACATCTTTGCCTTCATCTTTTCTTCAACCTATGCACTTGCTAACTTTCAAGTTCCCCTCCTAAATTATTTCACGTTAGAATATTTTAACTTATCTCTATCCTCCTATAAAGTCTGATTCCCAATTAAAATTTCCAAGACGTTAGTGGAAGTTCCCTTCTTGCTGTAATGGTTCTTGGTGATGTTTCACTCCCTCTGCACTGTCCACACTCTACCTAGTGTTGAGGTTTTTACGACTGGGAAATGTGTTTTAACTCTTGTGCTGCATGCTACTCTGTGCAGCTAATGGTGGCATGGAAATGACCGCTAAAACTGATGGCCAGTTAGTTACTTCACTGAACGAACAGCAGTCAGCAGATTTCAGTCTAGCTCTGCAAAATCACCTGGGTACCAAAACTCAGGTGTTCCAGCTTCCAGCTCTTYGTTCTCTCCTCCACACCTGCTTTTTGAGAGAATCTGTTTTGGCAATATAGCAAAACTTAAGCAGGAAGGACAGAAGGTGACCCCACTTTGCCAAACCTCCAGTCTGGTTATTAGGGAGATGTGACAAAGATCTCGCGCTTCCAGGGTGAATGCTATGACCTCTAAGCTACTCTATAAGCAGGGCTCCTCTGTTCTAAAAGGAAAGAATGACCAGTCATCCAGACCCAACAGGATGACCGAGGTGCCTGTGTGCAGGACAGAGATTCAGACTTTGGCATTTTTGTGAGACGGAGATTTGGTATCACGGCTGCAGATGGTGCTCAATTTCAGAGAACAGGATTTTAGATAGTTCCCCCCATTTCATCCCAACTCAGAGCTCCAGTTTTTCCAAACTCAGTTCTTGGGAGGCTCTTCCCTTGTCCTATACTAGAAACTTAGGCATCTAATTCAGGTACAGAATTCCACTTTGGAAGGGAAAGGGGTGACAAGTCTCCTCCCCCAATAATTTCCAAAGGCAGTAAAATGACAAATCAAACATATACATCAAACAAAGCCTGAATGTGGGCTTAGGAAAAATAAATGATTAAGTAAGGCATTTACTCAAGATCAAGCTTACGAGGCCAGTCTAAGCGCACTCGGAAGTTCCCGTGCAAGGAGACCCACCACAGTGCTCAGAAAACCCGACAGGCACCAGCTAGGGACTCAACAGTGCTATGCGGGCTATTCAAGAACATGGTATTTCCAAGCCACACGCAACTGGACAACAAAAAGCAAACATTATTTAGTAGAACTAAACTAGTCATTTTATAGTGTCCCACAAAACCTTGGAGGCAACTGTTGCTAGGGAAAATGTTAATGACATTGTTCATCCTCAGAAAATTGAAGCCGAAACTTTGCGAATCCGTGTTTTTCTCAAATCATGCTTGAAATATTAATGAAGTTTTCTTGCTGCTGAAAGGAGACATGTACTCTCTACAGACTCGCTATTTCTCATTGAAATTAAGCAGTATTCCCTAGAGGTATGCGAAGATTTTGTTTAGTTTGACTGGTTTAACAGGAAAGGACAAGTTTCACATGCAACCTTAACTTCACCATATAAAGATACATAGATCATTATGATATAGCTTTTAATTAACAGAACCTGTCTACCTTCAGTAGACTTCAAGGACTTTAGAGATGTTACTCAAGCGAAAAAGTTTCTGATTCAAGCACTACACATACAACTTAGCTGTAAAATGTCACCAGCAAAATTGTTAGGAGGTGTTATGTAATAATTACTGGTACATGAACTGAAACTTCTACATTTCCTAATTCATTTTTTAAATTACATAGCAGGTCTTATATAACTTTCACATAAGGTTTCATATTTTTGCATTTAATATATAAGTGCTACTTAATGAAATCTCTAGACCTAAAAGTGTGTTCCTTAAAGATGACTTCTGACAAGCCTCTGAAGCAAATGATCCTCCAAAAAGGAATACCTGGCATCTTTTGAAGGCAGCTACAGTTGATAAAACCCCAGACATTTGTGTTTTAGCACGTATTAGAAGTCCAGATTTAAGGATCCTTCTCATATCAGTCCTTATTATATCATACCCAATTACAGCAGGTTGTCATTTTTCTTACCCCATGCGATATCTGAGTTAAATAAAGAATTGAAGCCCTTCAAGCAAGCCCATCAGCAAGAAGAAATAAGCTTAGGGTGATAGCTTGAAAATATTACATTGTGCAAAAAGAAAGCAAAAAGACCATTTAAACCAAACAGCGTCAAAGTATCAACAGTACCAATAGTGGCACTCCCAGGTTCCCCTAAGAAACTAAGAAACCATCTAAGAAACTAGTTGAGAAAGTATCAAAACCAACTGAATAAATGCCTCTAACTAAAGCTGTCAGCTGCCCCAAATCAGGATTCGGAAATTCTGCGCTGATCCCTCGCTGGTTATATAGAGCAGTTCAGCACCTTTGCCTTGACATTCAAAAAACTTCATTGGCTTGGCCCTAAGACAGTTGTGTCCTATCAAAAATACCATTCTTATCCACTTGGATTGTACTGAGGGAAAGGAACATCATGACTGAGACAATGGAATCCGAGTCCTCAATAATAAATATGGACCGCACCAAATTTCCACTATTTCTATACTAATCTCATCAGAGAAATACTTATTTCTTTGCCTAATTTTTCCTGGAGCACACACAAGTCACGCCTCCTCACACCCCCCCCCCCCCCAAGAAAGCCCTGTAAAGCTAAGCCTGTTTTTTTCTATGATTGTATGCTTTTGCCCTTAGGGCAAAAATTGCTTTTGAAATTTCTGTGCAAGCTGTAAGAAAGTGAGTCTGCCAAGCAGACATTTCAAGTCATTACAAATTGGGGAAGTGTCAAAAAAAAGAAAAAAGAAAGAAAAAAAAAAAAGCGGAGGCCATCTAGCACTCCTCTGATGAGCTGTCAGCGTAAGAACACTGATTTGTTCAAACAAGAAAAAATTACCGCAAAGGTAAACTAAGTTGAATAAGACATTAACAGAAAATCACYGTGAAATACAAAGAAGAAAACTGGAAAGGCTTGGTCTCACATTTCTTTTCATAAGTAATTAAAAAAAATTGTAATACAGTACGCAGGAGAAAACAGTCATTTGCTCATGATCTTTGTTCCTTAGGATTAATTTGGTAAATTGTTAGTTAACTGGTGGCATAAAATCCCCCAAGGGTGCCATCTCACCAGTCTCTTTTTTCTCCCACTACAAAGTTAAAAGGGATAAAATGAAGTGCTAGAAATCAATGAAGTGACATTACCCAGTGATAAACAACCTCCTGACAATATTAGACGTGATTAAAAGCAAACGAATGAAAAAGGTTGATTTGGCTGGCTGCTGTTCACATAGAAGGGAAAAATGTATATGCAGGAAACTTTTGGTGAACTCCTTAAATGTTAGCAGTGCAGGATAAAAATTTCAGGTTTCAGATAATAAGACACTTGATAGGGACTATGGTACAAGATTCCCAAACTTATAAGAGGAGGAATATGCTATTTTATATGGTATGAGAGCATGGTTAGAAAAATCAACCCAGAAWTACAACTCTCTATGAGACCAGTTGACATACATACTACACCTATCTGAATTCTTTAAATGTTATTAAATATTTTGAAAATTCAGGGAAGACAGATAAACAAGGATGTTAGAAAGCTACCATATTAAAAAGAAAAATGGCATTATTGGTCTTCTGAAGTGATTTGCATCTAAAGGACCCCTAGGAAACCCCTTTTGAAAGGCGTAATGACGTGTTTTTATCTGTCTGCTCTTACCTTACCACCTCTTCAAAACTGATCACTGCTAGTAATGCTATCGTTTATTTTATTAAGCCCAGGACTGGTCTGAAAAAATCACCAGCACCAAATTTCCAGACCCGCTCTCCCAGGTTAAAGAAAAAGCAAATACGAAGGAGATGAGCAGCAGACTTTTGAGAGCTGATAGCAGGCAAAGCACATGAATGGAGTAACTCTGAGATTAAATGTTGTCTTTCCTACATTCCAGCTTATTTTTAAAGTGCATTCCCTGGGATGCCGATAAGAGCCCTGCATCTATTCCGATAAACACCAAAGCTGATGACACTGCTCAACTTCCTGTCTAATGGTCGGGAAGCACACAGTCATAGCATTAAATAATGCCAAAAAATGAGCGTTTAACTGAGATTAAAAAAATAGAGAGATTCTAAAAGTCTGTGTACATAAGTAAACAGCCAAAATGAAAAAAAGAGATATTTATAATCAATCCTGTTATTATAAGGACTTCAACAGATAATTTTTCAAATATTAAAGCAAAACACTCTTCATAGAAAGATGGAAAAAACTGCACTGCCAACTAAATGTAGTAAAATTTCCTGAAACGTTTATGAAGACTGACCTACTTTGGGACAAAGCTTATTTCGCATAGCCGGTTCACAAAGCGTGGCAGTGACAGACGTAGGCAAGGTGTCAGACCACGGCACTCAAAAGAGAGCAGCACTGGTGCACCTCTGCTGTACACCCAGCGTGGAGTCACACAATTGCTCTACACCAAAATCCTGCCAGCGCTTATGGTTATTTACCTACAAATTAGGCTAAAGTTTTCTAATGAAAGCTAATTAACAGATAAAGAGTCAAGGGCAAAGTGAGATGGCTTATTTATTGTGAAAAATAACTTTGTTTTAGAAATACCAGTAAAACTTCTCAGGGCAACACGA
Organism: Apteryx rowi; assembly: GCF_003343035.1. NCBI lineage: Eukaryota > Metazoa > Chordata > Aves > Apterygiformes > Apterygidae > Apteryx > Apteryx rowi. The sequence goes on from NW_020451260.1 coordinate 882,358, forward strand.
CAGGCTCCTGTGACAGGAGCCTTCCTATGGTTTTGATATATCATAATCCACAAGATAAGCGTGGGAACAGGAAAGCTTGGAATTATTTGTTCAGGCAACAATTTGCCTTTTTCTCCGGATTGAGTAAGCACCTGATTTCTTTTCAACTGCTGTGGATAAGATGCTGGTGAGGAGCTTAAAGACTTGCCTTGAGGAACTGCAGCACGCATTCGCTCTTTCATTTTAGCAAGAGTGAACATAAATAAAAGTCTTAATAATTATGTATGTTGCAATTAAAAATATATATATATATAACCTGCAATGTTACAATCCATCTTTTTTTTTTTTCAAAGAGAGAATAAGATGGCTATTTTTTGTTATTAGTGAAGAGTTTCTTTCAGGTCAAGTGTTTGGGTTAAGACACACGCAAATGCTCAAGCAGAGCAGGCTCTGCACACACCGCACCAGCTTTGTACCCCGAAAAATGCAGCAGAATACAGTCTCCTTGAAAAAGTCATAGGCTTCAGGAGCAGGCTGCAGCTCACTCTGCTTGGATCAAACCTAAATACATCCTACAACGATTTTGGAAAACCTCCGCCACGTTCCAGTGCCGTATCTGAAGGGCAATGAAACTCTTTCTCGTCTCCACTTTGCTTCACAGCAGTGTAGCCAGCCAGTCAACCCCATCCCTCTCCCAATGGCGCAAAGGATAATAATAGAGCAGGATTAAATAAAGGTAATAGATCACAGCCTTTTCTCTTAGGAATGCTTCAAAAGACATTTCCCTGAAATGGAATATTTGGAATTCCACTGGCAGAAAACTGGTGTAGAGAATGACCAAGACATTTATTTATTTCCTCCATAAAAAAGTTAGACAACGTTATGTTGGCTTTTACATAAATCTCAAGGGGAAAAAAAAAGAGAGAGAATTTATGTGTTAATGAAAAAATCCCCTCCTGCTTTTCTTTAAAATTAAAGTCGCAGGGTTAAACCCTCAAAAGCCAGACACCATCTTAAAGATTGAAAACATAGCCTCTTCTCCCTATCCCAATGGGTATATGGATTTTTAGATACAATTTAATTACAAGGTCACATAAAGGACTCTATGTGATGACAGTTAACTGTCATGTTTTTATCTAATTCATAACATGTTAACAATTGTTACTTTTTGTCCAATTTCTGGGTTATTGTTCCTGTAGTTAGTTAATTCTGCAAAAATTCATATTTACAAAAACTGATTTAGCATATGAAAGGTTCAATGTATTCCTCTACCTCTCCTAGCTCCTAAACCACAAAGGAAGGAGAAACATAAAAGAAATCGCTAACTACGTGAAAGGGAAATAAAAGTTTCTCTTTCCAGCTGTCTGTGAAAAACCTTAGGGTGACTTTATAGAATTCAACAAACGTGAAAAATAGAGACTCTTCAAAAGTTCTGCTCCTGCACACTCCAAATTTTGACAGGTTTCCCCCAAAAGTTAGTCCACAGAGGACAAGAAGTTGCCACTTTCAATAGGGATCAACAAAATTAAAATTCTCTATTCTCCATTTCTTTAATACTTCTCTTTAGGCCAGGGGATTTGATCCTCTGCTGGAGGAAATCAATTTTCAGTAAGTGTCTTTCCTTTCTTCATGTGATGTTCCCCATGAGCAACAGGAGAGGAACCAGCCCTAGCAGAGTATTTTGGGTTTTGAATTCCTGCCTGCTTCAATTATTCTGCTTAGCAAAACCTTTTTATTCCTCACTTTGTTGACAGACAGTCTTTCAATCTCGTTTGACTCATCCCTTTTAAAAGACTTCTACTTTCCTTCATCCCATCATCCGGTCCCTCGGCCACCCACGCTCCCAATTAATAGCAGTTAGCTTGCCTGATAGCGTAGGTGGACATCCATTAACGATGGACCTTAGCGCAAGAACCACCCTCGCTGAGACACTGAGGGATAATACCTCCAAGATAACAAATTGTACACTGGGGTGACTTTGTTTTTATAAACTGGGCACAGCTGGAATAAGTGCGGCTCTGCACAGGTCAAAAACGGTCACTTTTTCACTTTGGTGTGTTCCAGGTCAGACAGATTCATCTACGGTCTGAACCACGCTATCTTCCTCATATTCTGCTTTTTAAAACCACTAACTCTTGTTTTACCTGCAGTTCTCTCATTTGCCTCCTCTGGCCATCTTTTCAAAGATGGAGTTCTCAAATTCCAAGTGATCGATATCTGAAGAGGTCTGTTATGCTATTTTTTTATACCTATATAGTACTTTTCAATATAAATGGATTGATTTTTTTAAGACAACAACATCCAACTGAAAGACTTCCAAAATCTCACTGGCTAGTCCTTGCTGTAAAATATGAAAAGCAGCAGTCTGAAATAAAAGGCGAGACAYCAAAAATTTTAATGTTTCACAAAAACCTCACGTAGGAAAAAGTAAAAATTAAGTATTAGGTACTAAGCAGCCTAAAAGGGGTTGAAGAGATTTTCTTGTGTGTCCATTTCCYTTTCTTTATATGGCTCTATGTTTAAAAAAAGACCTACTAAGATGTTTATAACATATGGTAACATACTTCTGGTTCTTAAGTGTTACACTTTTCCATCAAAGCCTTGCTTTAGGAATGCTAAAATGTTGCTTTACTACATCGTCGAAATACACAGAAGGTACAAAAATAAATCTCACTCTTTTCAGAAATGCTCCACTTTGGAGAGCTATTGCACTGAATTTGTGTGTTTGTCAGGAGGTTTGACAAACGTCAACCGTATGCAATTAGCAACTTTTCCTGAAAAGTTAACTGAACAACCCCCTCGTATGAAGGAATAGGACACACGCACGTGCAAAGCCTACTAAAGACCAACCCAACAAGTAAAGACACTTTTGAAGATCAATATTGTCACTTCTTTCATCCAGGCACTTCAAAATTCTCCATTAGTCTGAATTAATCAAATGTTGGCTTCCAAGGTAGTAATAAATAGTATTTACGGAGAGGCTTGTGAAGACTCTTGATGACGATATACTCAGTCTACAGCTTATGCTGAACCACACTTCAGGCTCTTCTAAAATCAATACCTTGCATCAATCCTCTCAAATGCAAGACAAGCAGATGCACACTATTAAATCAGTGCACAAAATTCTGTCGTTTAATCTGGGGACGGGTCTCATGCATTTTAAAACAAACTCTCACAACTTGTTTAGCTATAATCACCTTCTCTTTTAAGGACACTCCTACAAGAAGTCTTATCCAAAACATTTCTTCTGAGTACAAAGATGGAAACAAGTGCCAATTATACCCTCTTCTGCAAATTATTGATAACRTCCTATAACTATGTAACTGTTAGAAAAGGAAAATAAGAAAAAAACCAAAAACTTGATGTTAACATTTAGCTTTCTTCAAGTGTGTGGAATGATCAATTTATTTATTTATTTTTTTTTTTACAAGACTTTAGTAGCAGTTTGTATTACAGAGAGATGGCACGTTCTGATGTACTGCTCTACCTGCTAATGTCAGAAGTTTTTTCCACTTCCTGAAATTTCCATGTCTCATTAATTTAAAGAATCTTTTTTTTAAATCAGATGATCCTAAAATCATCTGCTGCAACACTGAATATTCTAAAACAAACTGCAGATAGTAAATGTGGTATTTTCCCAAGTAATGAGAATTTATAAGTGAAATAAGGTTTAATACAATTTGTACATGTAACACACAAGACAGGAGACCAGCGAGACTTCTGTGGAACTCCTGTACAGTGAATGAAGAACATTTTTGTGGATTTGCAAACTACAACATATTTGTCCAAAAATCCTTCGACCACAAGCACATTAGCAAAGAGGCAAGAACATAAAGACAAACTGCAAAAATCATTAGTCCTCCATACTAATATTCAAAAGTTTAAACCAACTGAACTCCGCCAGCATCTTTGCCACAGAATTTTAGGATAGTTTTTTCTTTCTGTTTAAGGATAATTTATGCAGACTCTTCTCAGGAAAGTTTCCAATTGATTTCAAGGGAAGAACTGATTAAGAATTCGGACAGAACTGCAGAATTTTGCTATTTCTAAACAAAAGAGCTTGCTTTAGATTTGGGTTAGATTGGTTATTTGAGTCTATTCTGAAAACACTGTCTTTTGACGGTATAAAAATAGAGGGATTAGGTAGGAGTAATATTCTCTGAACTAAAATATAATTCATCTGGAGGAGGGGATGACTAATATTTAGCAAATGTATTTATAGGCCTCTGGCTCAATACTGGAGTGGAGATAGACATACCCAAGAATAACCTGATACTGAAAATGTCAAAAGCCTGCTCAAAAGCCATCAACTCAGAGCAATCAGAAAGAAGGGAAGTTAGCCCAAAACAAGGCAACCTCCATACTGAATGCAACTTAAATTGCACACACCTTACAAAAAACTATTACAAATATCACCATATACCACCTTCAACAAACGACATCCTAAAGAACGTTTTCTTTATAATCGTATTTGAAGAAGTTTGTTAAAGTAGCCAACAAAAGGATCTGAAAATGTGGAACCTCTACATCACTGTGTGGAACATCTACATCTACTACTAACAGCGCATGGCTAATGCAATCAAAAAACCCCATACCTACTTTTTTAGTAACGTATAAAAAAAGAAGAAAACATATACAAAAGTAAGATTGAAGTGCTTTTGTAAAAACTACATGGCTTCTGAATTTCAAAGAAACGTTATGACAAAATAAATGACCTCAGCTTTTCTTGTCAGTATTTGTCAAATATGGACGTATGTCAATAAGGAGTCTTAATTTAATTTGGTGAAAGTTCCCCATTCTGCCAATGGTCTATTCAACTGCAGCAAAAGAGCTCATACACATTTAGTATGCTCAACAAAACTACTGATAAGCAGTATTTTTACAGACTACCAGCTAAACAATATTAATTACATCCCACTAACTCTCTCATGGCTGACCAATTTATTTGGAAGCTAGTTTAATTTTATTTCTACATCGTTAGTATAGTCGTCAGATGACCCTAGAGAAGACTTCCTATTTCTGAACATTTTAACTATAGCATGCATTTAACATTATCATTGGAAAATTAATTAACATTAAAGAACATTAACATTAGGAGAACGTTATCTTTGGTGGAGTTCTGCATTAGCACATTTCTCCAAACAATTAAAAACAATAAGGTAGACCTGCCGTATATCCATGTAAACAGAGAACCTGTTATAGGACACCAAAACACTACAGCTCTTATTTACTGCTCGAATATTGTTCAGATCGATAGCGAATGAACACTTGTTTGTTACATGTTGCATAGGCTAAAAGCGTTAACTCTTTGCACATATGTCATCCTCTGTGAAAGCATGCCAGCATCAGAAGACCCCATAACCTTGCTTGAAAGGTCAAACTACTACGTGGAAAAAGATGGGTTAGTGCCCTGAAGGGGACAGAAGAGGATTTATATATGACAACGCAAWGGTAGACAAATACCACAGGTAAAAGATTTTAGTACATGGTTTCTAATATTATATATTTCCAGAACATTAATTTTGCTTTAGTTGCTTAGAAAAGTCATGATTAAATTGCGTATACTGAAAATAAGGCTCACTTCATTCTTTTGGATGTATGGTACTGTCATCTTTCATCCACTGTAATATAACTGAATCCCCCAAATTTATAGCTTTTAGATTTGTTTCATCATGTTTAAAAGACAGTTAATACTCCAGTTCACAGACCTTATTTCAACTACTCTTTAGCAATCCCAAATTTACAAGATAAATATGTAGACCTTACTTATAAAAGACAATTCCTTTCTAGAGAGTAAGTGAAATACGGGAACCATTCAACATCTACCCATGTATAGCAGAGATTAGTTTGGTTCTGTGTTGGACAAACTGGAGTGAAGGACCATTTATGAAGTACTTGCAGCTTTGAATATAATCAACTGTAATAACAAGACACAAGTTACAAAAAAAAAAAATCTTTTTTTGAAACCACTTTTGTAATACTGCTTTTTAATAACCCTCATAATGGCCGCATTAGAAGGACCCCAACTGAAGTCATTCATCCCACATAAAACAAACATTGCTTTTTCTTCTTAGCTTTGTTTTACAAGCTACATTATTTCCAGATGACGCTTGAGGGGCCTAAGAGYTTCAAGAATTAGATGCTTAAGCAGACAGCTGCTTTCTATTTACCATATAAATCAAGGATAAAAATCAAAGAAGAATCTAAATATTGGACTTCATTTAGCCCATTATGGAGCACAAACTGCGAAAAGAAAAGAGAGGAAGAAGAAATACAGAAGTCTCATCGCACAAATACAAAATGTAATTCTATTTATTAATACAAAGAGAAGAATTCATTGATGCTTGAGGAATCCCAGGCCTCCCTAGAGCGTTAGCCCTGCACAGCAGGTAAGTTGAACGAGATTGGGAAGGAGCCAGGAAAGGAGAAGCCGGCTCTGATCAGGAGCGCTCGCAACACCACCGCGCTCCGCTACCGCAGACTTCTACGCCCAGCTCCCTGCATCCGAGCCCTCAACATCTCACTTCAAATCATCAACGTGTATTCATATCTAGACCTCAGCTAACACGGAAAGAGCCAATTTTGGACAACAGTTTAAAGCATGGCTCTTCATATATTCAAAGGAGTATTGTTTTAAACACGATACAGCAAACCTACACTGTGTTGTTTCCACCACTGAAAAAATTCCTCCACTGTTCAAGTGCTCAAGTGACAGTCCTGTATAGGAAATAATTGTAGGTCTCAGCACTAAATGGAATTATATTTAAAATCTTTCCTGTTTTAAGCTGTATTTGGAATGAAAACCACATTTGATTTTTATAGCCAATATTTAGGAAGCAAAACAAAAAGTTAAACAGAAATGAATTTTACAATTTTTCCTATGTGGCTAGCAATGAGCTTACCTAAGCTATTTTCGATACATACTATTTCATTAGCCAATGACAGGCTGCAGGTAAAACCCCCGTGGATGTTGGTTAGGTAACCTGAAAATAAAGACCTAGAATTTGAAACCTCTCAGCAGACAGCAGYGCCTGGGTGCTCCAAACTGCAAACCCTGTCGTGGGTGGTGAATGAGTCTGAAAATATGCTCCAAGGAGTCTTCATTTAACTAAGTCCTCAAGTCCACCACCACAAAAACAAGGTTGAGCTCCTACTGCCATAAAATTCCATCCATGCTGCATTAAATTATGTTGAAAGAAATTCAGAAACCAAACCAAAGTTATGTAGCCAAATATATATCGAAGACCCAAGTGATGATGCTTGTCAAATTATTTGACTGCAAAACCAATTTTTATTTGTTTTCCTCAAATTTTACATAAAAGAAATTCTTGTATTAAATCTGGGAGAGAATTCTGAACCCTTGGCATAAGCTTGTCAAAATTCAAAATTCCTCCCTCCCTCCCAAGAAAATACTGCAGCTCAAAAAACAGGTCTGATGCACTGCTTTCTGTGGGAAGTCAGCGTGCCTCTGGTTATGCTGCTACATAACTATGATTTAACAAATTACAATAGGCTGTAAGAAAAAATTAAAAATTTGATATATTTACTTCAGTAATTTTTCTTTATTTGGACTGAAAGAAGCACAATTCTCAATTATTTTAATTACAGGCTATCTTGCTAGTTAAAAGCTTCAGTAAACGTGCTTTCACTGAATGTAAGAAAGCTATAAACAATCTAATTGGGTTTTTCACATTTCTTCAAGTCTGGAGATACTTGCGGAGGGGGACAACCTGGCAGAAGTGTGCTATTTCAAAACATATAATTGCTCCCACAAAAATATTGCCTATTAAGAAACTTATTAAATGACTAGTAAGCAAAGTACCAGCAYGTACAAAAGTACCAATATAGACTGAGAATTGGTCTAACCAAGCAGCCTGCATCTGAGGACAGGATTTATTTGATGATGCAGCTTTTTGGCAGCAACACCAGCGTATGGGGCTCCCCTTGCCACTCCTCTGGCCACCTCCGACTGTATCTTCCTACGTGTATCATGTCCCTGTCCCCATCAGGCCACCTCCCTTCACTACCTTGCATTGACCACACTTTATCGGGGCTTTGCTGTGCACTGGACCAGGGAACCGATCTAGCTTTAATAAGCAAAACCACCCCATGCYCATTATCCTTTTCTTTTTTAAAGCCCCCCAAACCCCAACAAGAACAATATAAAAACCAGCTGGGTCAGTTCCTTATTCTAGTTCACAGCTAGAAACCCAGAGCTGTGTTGGTACATCAGAGACCTAATGGTAGTCAACAGCAGATACTCACAGAAGGACCATGAGAAACATGGCAAAGGAGGATCCCAGCATATTCTTACCACCACCACCAGTCAGCAGATTAGGGACTGCAGACTAGGTCRAAAACTTAATTTTTTATACTAATGCAAACAAAATACAGAAGAGACGCTATTACTGTTTGAGCACTCAGAAATTAAGACATGACCATGTTGCCTAATTGTTACTTTTCCCTTTGTGTGTATGCACAGGCACACTATATCACAGTATTTAATCCACTGGATCTCTGCCTCATATGATGTGCACAATGGACAGGGCTCAATTAAAGAATACAGATGCCAATTTTTTCCCTCCCATTTCCTTCATGGCCCTACAAAGGGACAAAGCTATTTACCACAATTAGTTTTCCAAGTCTAGTATCCACAAATGAGTAGAAAGACATGCAAAGGAAGATGAGAATATAAGCAACACCTAGAATAGTTTTATGTATGATTTACTCCTGTGTGCGCTTTATACCATGCAAATTCACTTTTGGATTAGAGAACACAATAAGAAAAAGTCATGTATGAAAGTGAATTAAAAATCATGAGAAAGGCATGTTTAAAACACATATTCAAAACTGGTCTGAATGAAACCTCTGGACATAAATCTGGGGTAGAGAAGGCAGTCTCTGCATCATCCCTTTTTTTTAGTTCCATGCTGGTAGACAGTGGTGGAACAGAGAGATGGAAAAGAGAAAATCCTCCTTCAATCATTAGAGGTTTCTGGACTTAAGACACTTGAGTTATCTCAGTTCCTAGGATCTACAGTCCTTAAGCTTCTTGGGGCATTCTTGCACCAATCTAACACATGCTTTCAGACAACATACAGTATAAAGGTGAGTTTTCAAAAGCAGACTATGCTTGCGATGCTCAATCTAAGTAAATAAAACCTTGTCAACTGAGTTGCCTCAGATTGAGTTGGAACCTGAGTAATCGCGGGAAAAAAGCCATGCAGAAAAGTACATAGTCTTCCTTCAAAATACAGGCAATAAACTTCAGTGATTCTATTCCTCCCTAAAACAATACAGGAGTACCTCGGAAATATTGCGGGTTTGGTTCCAGATCACCACAACAAAGCAAATATCGCRATAAAGCAAGTCACACAAATTTTTTGGTTTCCCAGTGCATATAAAAGTTATGTTTACACTATACTGTAGTCTATTAAGTGTGTAATAGCATTATATCTAAAAAMTATATATACATACCTTAATTAAAAAATACTTTATTGCTAAAAAATGCTAACCATCATCTGAGCCTTCAGCGAGTCACAATCTTTTTGCTGATGGAGGGTCTTGCCTCGATGTTGATGACTGCTGACTGATTAGGGTGGTGGTTGCTGAAGGYTGGGGTGGCTGTGGCAATTTCTTAAAATAAGACAGCAATGAAGTTTGCCGCATCGATTGACTCTTCCTTTCACGAAGGATTTCTCTGTAGCATGCAATGCTGTTTGATAGCATTTTACCCACAATAGAACTTCTTTCAAAATTGGAGTCAATCCTCTCAAACCCTGCCGCTGCTTTATCAACTAAGTTTAGGTAATATTCTAAATCCTTTGTTGTCATTTCAACAATGTTCACAGCATCTTCACCAGGAGTAGATTCCATCTCAAGAAACCACTTTCTTTGCTCATCCATAAGAAGCAACTCCTCATCCGTTAAAGTTTTATCATGAGATTGCAGCAGTTCAGTCACATCTTCAGGCTCCACTTCTAATTCTATTGCTATTTCCACCACATCTGCAATTACTTCCTCTACTGAAGTCTTGAACCCCTCAAAGTCATCCATGAGGGTTGGAATCAACTTCTTCCAAACTCCTGTTGATGTTGATATTTTGACCTCCTCCCATGAATCACGAATGTTTTTAATGGCATCCAGAATGGTGAATCCTTTCCAGAAGGTTTTCAATTTACTTTGCCCAGATCCATCAGAGGAATCACTATCTATGGCAGCTATAGCCTTACAAAATGTATTTCTTAAATAATAAGACTTGAAAGTTGAAATTACTYCTTGATCCATGGGTTGCAGAATGGATGTTGTGTTAGCAGGCAGGAAAACAACATTAATCTCGTACATCTTCATCAGAGTTCTTGGGTGACCAGGTGCATTGTCAATGAGCAGTAATATTTTGAAAGGAATCTTTTTTTCTGAGCAGTAGGTCTCAACAGTGGGTTTAAAATGTTCAGTAAACCATGTTGTAAACAGATGTGCTGTCATCCAGGCTTTGTTGTTCCATTTATAGAGCACAGGCAGAGTAGWTTTAGCATARTTCTTAAGGGCCYTAGGATTTTTGGAATGGTAAATGAGCATTGGCTTCAACTTAGAGTCACCAGCTGCATTAGCCCCTAACAAGAAAGTCAGCCTGTCCTTTGAAGCCAGGCATTGACATCTCCTAACTATGAAAGTCCTAGATGGCATCTTCTTCCAATATAAGGCTGTTTCGACTACATTGAAAAATCTGTTGTTTAGTGTAGCCACCTTCATCAATTATTGTAGCTAGATCTTCTGGATAACTTGCTGCAGCTTCTACATCAGCACTTGCTGCTTCACCTTGCACTTTTATGTTACAGAGACTGCTTCTTTCCTTAAAACCTCATGAACCAACCTCTGCTAGCTTCAAACTTTTCTTCTGCAGCTTCGTCACCTCTCTCAACCTTCATAGAATTGAAGRGAGTTAGGGCCTTGCTCTGGATTAGGCTTTGGCTTAAGGGAATGTTTTGGCTGGTTTGATCTTCTATCCAGACCACTAAAACTTTCTCYGTATCAGCAGTAAGGTTGTTTAGCTTTCTTATCACTCCTGCGTTCACTGGAGTAGCACTTTGAATTTCCTTCAAGACCTTTTCCTTTGCATTCACAACTTGGCTAACTGTTTGGCACAAGAGGCCGAGCTTTTGGCCTGTCTCAGCTTTCCACATGCCTTCCTCACTAAGCTTCATCATTTCTAGCTTTTGATTTCAAGTGAGAGACGTGCAACTCTTCCTTTCACTTGAACACTTAGAGGCCAATGTAGGGTTATTAATTGCCCTAATTTCAATATTGTTGTGTCTCAGGGAATAGGGAGGCCCAAGAAGAGGGAGAGAGACGGGGGAATGGCTGGTCAGTGGAGCAGTCAGAACACACACAACATTTATCGATTAAGTTCGCCATCCTATATGGGCACGGTTCGTGGCACCCCAAAATGATTACAGCAGTAGCATCAAAGATCACTGATCCCAGATCACCATAACAGATATAGTAATAATGAAAAAGTTTGAAGTATTGCGAGAATTACCAAAATGTGACRCAGAGACACGAAGTGAGCACGTGCTATTGGAAAAATGGCRCCRATAGACTTGCTCAACGCAGGGTTGCCACAAACCTTCAATTTGTAAAAAGCACAATATCTGCAAAGCGCAGTAAAGAGAAGCGCAATAAAGCGAGGTATGCCTGCATTTCCAACTGCTGTCCTCCTCCTCCCTGCCCTCCTGACTGATGCCATCCTAACAATAAAAAGGAAGAAATTCAGCAAAGTATCTATCGCCCCAGCAGCACTTCACAAACTGCAGCTCTCAGCTGCCTCCAGCTGTATGGGGATGGCTCTGTACCCATCCCCTGCAGCATCCTGGCTTCTCTCCTTGGCTGCAGCGTTGGCATCCAAACAAGCAAAGAAGTCCAAGACCTATTACAAAACAGTCTTCAAAAACTAAGTTTATATATGCATACCAATATGTATTTACATACACAAACATATATGCACACACACGTGCAAATATATATGCACATGCATGTGTGCATATATATATGTGTGTGTGCATATAGGAATATATATGGGCACATCATGCTGTTTTCTTTCCTCCGAACTTTGGGATGGTAACTTGTTTGCCTAGGCAAGCAAATCTAAGAGTCTCTTTTTGTGAAACCAGTATCCTCCCTCAAGCCACAGGCCACATAGAACTGYAGTCCCTGCATTAGGAATAGAAATTAGTGTTAAAAATTTTGACCCTACTATCTTAGCATCTGAAGGTGCCTGATGGTTGACTTAAGGCCCCACAATGTCTCAGCCTACACCGAAGCAACATCACTTTAGCATGGAAGCCAGCTGAAACACCGCAACCGTCCAAGACAGATCAATAAAAACCACGAGATCAAAGGAAGAATGTGAACATGTAGCGATGCCAATGGCGAAGTCAGGACCTGACGTGACACTGGGCTTAATTACCACTAAAAAATACAGCCCAAGCACCTTACCAATCAAAACAGTCAGAAATGCTTAACGCATCCAAAATATGGGAGCCCTCACAAGGGTGCCGCTGTGTCATCAGGTCATATTGATGGAGAACCGAACCCAAGGGGAAGGGCCATTTGCCACGTCAAATGCTCTGCAAGGTATCTGAAGGCTACAGGGCATGCGGTTGTTCATGCTCATGCTGGTGAAAGAGCTTTAAGACAGCTTGGGTATCATCTCACAAGCCAAACAGAAGCTGTACATCTCCTCCTACTCTTTAAATACAGACAAGTGTGAGGGGCATCTTTCTGGAACATCTGAGGTTCCAAAACAGCTGAGAAATTAAAGGTCTGATAGCAACTTCTGAGAGGCCCTAAAACCCCAACAGGTGTTGTAAGGAACTTATGATTTAAGCCACAAAAAGGTAGCAAGGATATACAGGAAAAAGCTGAAAGTGATTTATTTATTCTACAAACCAGCCTGTCTCTGAATAGCAAAATGCCTCTAGTTTCTATGTTGCATGCCAAACAGTAGTAAATAAGAGATGCAGGTTAAGAAACCCCGTTAGTTGAATTAAAGTTATTAAACTATTATATAAAATAAATCTTTTTTTTTTTTTTAAAGGAACTTCTATACTTAATACTAGAGTAATATAATATGTAAAGTCTCAGACAGGTGTGTCCTGGAACATGTAGTAACTCTCAAAATAAAATAGGTGTTACATTTTTATCCTCAAAAATTCAGAGCAACCAAAAAAGAAAAAAAAAAAATCAAGATAACTTTTTTGCACAATATTATATGAAAGTTCAAAGGAGTATAAACCAAAGACGCTTAAGTAGTACAAAGACGTTATTTAAGTCCTTGCAAGTCTCCATCTTGTAATGAAGCTAGAGATTTTCCAACAACCATGCAATTAAATTACAAAATCACAGACTATGTGTGGGCAGTGGCTTAGCAGACTGGTAAGAGCTGTGTATATATACAAATGTTCAGAATACGCCAATTTGATCCATGACTGCAGTGCTCTCTCAAAAGCTCACTGGGAATTGTTTTCAATCATATTTAGGCATTTTAACATACTGCRAATGCCAAAGTCCTGTTCTTAAAAATAATGTTTTTAATGCATGGTATAAATATCTTGAAATGCAAATGTCTTGGAAATTGCAAGTTGACAGCATACAGTAAGTTTCTTAGCTATGAATAGTTGCGGTTTTGCCATTTGTAAGTGTAATTTTTTTTTAAACAAAGTTTCAGACATGATGTCATTCATAGACGTTCCTGTATTTTGGTGCTGGTGGTTACTTAGTTGTCACACTTATGATAAATCTTTGCAGATTTAGGGATGTATCACTTCTATTTGAAGCACCTACTAGAACATTAAGCTCAATACTCACATAATCGGGAAGCGGAGAGTCATTTGAACTGAGGGAACCTCTTAAGGACTGYGTGGCTTGCTCCAAAACTTTGTTGTGTTTTTTGGATAACAAAGAAAACAAACTGTAAAGAAAAAAAAAGGAAAAATATTCAAGTAAATTCACAGTTATACTCTCAGACAGACAATCCAGTCAGAAGAGGTATTTCATTATATACACAAACTTGAATATAGAGATTTTTAGAATGCAATGCAATGTACAAGTTACATCTTTTTTTACATCTGGGATAAAAAACAGCAGAATTTGAATTATAGAGATATTCTATACAGTAAATGATGAGAAGAACATCATATTTTCATAGTTAAGTTCTTAAAAGTTAAACTATTACAGAATTAATGGTATACATGCATTTTTAATTCATAACCAATATATATTCACTAAAATGCAATTTTTAAGTTCATCATCTCATGCAATATACTTATTTTCCTTCCTTATCATCAGCAATTTTTGTTTCAGTGACCTAATCGTTTAGTATGGAAAGAACTCAAGAATAAGACAGAATGTTTGGGTACTCGGAGGGTGAGTTTATGCATTTTACTATAATGTGTACTTCTCAAATTTATTTTACTCCAGTCARTGAAGTATCATACTAGTTTTACAAATAATCTGTGAAGTCAGAGGTCCACATACATATAGAGAACTAAACATATTTTCCCATGCATTTTGAAAAGACCATGTTAATGTCTTTTTTTCTAAGTTCCATTAATTTGATGAAATCAGCAATCCTAAATCATTGAAAAAATCCCACYGTAATTCTTTTGTGTCAGTCATACAAATAGCATCACCAGATGCTACACGTATACGGGCTGCAACTGTAGACTTCACAAGATAACACTGAATATTCAAACCCAAAGATGCGTGGGGCTTCACAAATACAACCCAGGACAGATCTCTCCCGCAATAACTTTATGATTTAAAGTGAGTTTGGGAGAGATGATRGTTGTATTTGGAAAACAATAAGGCTGCACAGAGCCTATAACATTCCCAGCACAGAAAAACTGCTGGAAATAATGGAGCTTGATAGACGGATTTGTAGGAGGACAGACAGCAGGATGGTGTGCAATCAAGGATGTCACTCTTTGCATAGACACACTCAGAGGGTGGTATAATTTGATACATAAGGAGAACTGAACTTGAGTGCAAAGGCACACGTAAAGACTCGAAGCGAATAGCAGCAGTGGCTAAAGGACTATTGCTAGCGCTTGGTAGCTTCCAACAGCCAGATGTTTCCATAAAACTGCTGGATACRTAAATCAGGGATTTCAGTCAGCAGATAACACACAGAGATAGATACTGAAGCAGAGGGAACTAACTGGTACCTTCAGAAAGGGGAAGGGTACAAGCAGGACATTTAAATACTGCATAGAGAGGTACAAGAGAAGAAGCTAAGTAAATTGCAGAGAACAGTTTGCATGAAATCATATTAAATCTGAAATTTGCTTTCCCCAAAATGGTCTATTCCAGARCATGCATCTGTGAAGCTTCTAGATGTTCTTTCTCCTGGCTTCATCTGAGACTTTGGACTGAGTGGATACTATTTGGCTGGATGAATAGCTCGGGTTGGTTTCCACCTTAGTTTGTATGCTTGATTACAAAATTCTTTTTCATGTGTTCAGAAATGCAGATGATAGTATTTGCAAGAAATACTCCCCCCAACCATGGTACAGGTTGTTGCTTTAGGCTTTCTGCATTTAAAAATATTCTTCTGGCTTCTTTTTGGAGCCAGAGTTTCCTAAGRTAACTGGAATGGTCCTTAGGGGGTAGGAAGGCAGTCTTGACAAATAAACACCAACAAAATCCACTACTAAAGTGTGTCGCTCTTTGGATTTGGTTATACATGCTGTTGGGACAAGGAGCAGTGGCAGGCTCCTTGTTCACCAGATTCAGTCAGAAAAGACTGATGCCAGTTTAATAACTGAAAAAATAAGTGGCAGTATTATTTTATAGATAGCCTATATTTCTTGGAATTGGGACAAATTTAGTGCTCTGAAGAACGTGCTTGGAAAGCTTTTCTGCCTAAAGAAATATTGCTCAGAATTTGAGGAAGTCGCCTTTATTTTTTACTTCCTTAAAATGTAACATTGCTATCGTAGCCTTCACGGCACGTAGGAGTAGGTTCCTCAGAGCAGCAGGGATTTGTCCCCTTATTGTTAGTCAAGAGTCTCAGGAAAAAGCAACAGCTTTTCCAACACACTTCACAGGGAGTCACAAGGAATTAGTTATGTTTCTTAAGACCAAATCTTAGCTCTCAAGAGCCAAGTCAAGAAATTCTATCATTCTTCAGCACCTCTTCAGTTGGATTTCTCTTAGATTAACAGCTTACGTTTGTGGACAACCTTCGCTGAAGGCATCCAATTAACCTGCAAAAGAGCCCACTGAGTTACATTGCACCATYCTCAAGTTTCAGCCAGAGAATTTGAATTTGACGGACCAAGCAATGTGCTTGAGCCCACACGGCCAAACTGGGGATGGCAGCTTGGCTGCCAGTGTCCCAGCTGCATGGGGATGCCGTCAGCGAGGTGGTGATCATCTCAGTTGGGCTGATATGGCCCGAACATCAGGTAAAACTCCAGAACGATTATTCTCTGTGATGGTTGTAAGAGCTGAGAAACATTTAGGGTTTTCAGGATAACACAACATGCCTGACAATGTTATGAACACCTTTTTCTCAAAAGAGCAAGCAAGACCAGAGGAAATCTGCTTTGTCCCAGCATCAGGAATCTTCTGTTTTCCTTTACACTATCAGACAGAACCATGCACAGCATTGACATGATATAATTCCTGGGAACAAATGTTAACCTCCCACTAATTCACAGCTATTCATCAAAAAGCCAAGAACATTCCTTGTTAAAAGGGGAAGAGGCAAAGAAATAAGATACATTAATAGATTTTCCATCCTTTTCCTTCCCATAATCAGCTATTGTATTCGCAGAGTGAAATTTTTGTTCAAATCAGAATTTGGGTTTGAAAACTGGTCATTCACCTGAAATAGCAGTGCTACTTTTAGAAGYGCTGGTGTTTTTGAAGACTCGCAGTTCGGAGATGCTGCCATCAGCACCATCTAGTGCTGCGGAGACAGAATAATCAGCTAGCACCGACCTAGCGATGCCTACGGCAGGGCAGGAGGAACAGGTTACATGTAGCATCAGCCTGCTCCAGAAGATACAGTTTATCTCACGAAGAGGAAGAAGAAAAGGAAAAAGGACTTTGAACCTTTTTTCCAAAATACACAGTGTTTTGGCTATAAATGAAATTTAAGTATAAAGCAAAAGAACTGGGGATAAGATTTTGAAAAATGCATTTATTCAATACATGTGAAGAGGAAAATGCACATATAATAGTGTTCCTGCATGGAATTAGAATATCAGAGAGCAAAATATTTTCTCTGGCAAAAATGGAGAGAACTGGGAAAAAGGAGGAGAAAGGAAAGGGAGGGAAGAACATTTCTTCTTCATATCTTTTTTTTGCTTCCTTAAAATAACTTAGAAGTATAGTGTAACTAAATTAGAGCGCTTGAACATGGCATAACYAAGCCCTTCGTGGTTGATCTCCATCTCCAAAGTGGCAACGAGGAGGTAAGCCCTACTCTACGTTGTCTTTGGCACCAGGGCTTTCCTTTGCAAAGTTCTGCTTTCCTGCCACAGTTCGACTTTGCACCTGTGCTAAAACACTTGTTTGTGGGACCATAGCCCAGAACACCAATATTCAGGTTAAAAAAAAAMCAAAAAAACAGAACCTCTCCTTCCCATATCAGTTATCCTTTCCAGAGAGCAGTCCCCAAGATCAGTCAAACTGACACAGCAGGATGAGGGCAGCAACACGTAGCTGGGAACTTTTCACACCAAGAATGAAAACAACCCATAGAATTACAGCCAGAAAGCAAGAGAAAATCTCCCAAAGGAAACGGTTTAAACTTCTCCACCAAATAATTCTCTTCTTATGATGGCCTCTATCTCTAGCTCTGAAAACCACTTTGTGAAATACCCATTTCACTTGTAGAGTATCAGAACAGATTTAGTTACAATCCTCAGAAGGCATTTCATGAAGTCTAGTTCATACAGGTCTTTCATCATCAACAAACATTGCCTGCTAAAGGAGATACTTGATTTTGCAGCAGTCACATCTCCACCGTCTGCCAGGAAGAGACAGATATATAGATATAGATACACAYACATATATGTATACATATATATGTATATATACATACACATATACACACACTCATATATATGAGTGTATACATATATACACACACACCCCTTGGTAAGATCAGATATGCATATGTGTGTATATATAGAGAGAGAAAGAAAATGTAATATATAATAGAAGTCACAATATATTTTTGACGCACTAAAACTGGGCTGAAAAGATCAAATTGAAAATTAAACTACATGGTCATGGAGAACAGCCCACACAGGTTGACAACAACACGGGGTTTTCTACCACTATGTTTTTCCTGTTTCTAAGTTTTTTTTCTATTGACAGCCATCAGACAGGCTATGGAGCTCCATGACCCTTTGCTCTTACCCATTATGGACTTTCTATAATAACAATAAATTATGTTCTGAACAATTAAAATGTATTCGTACATCAATCCAGCTCTCAGTCACAGAATTACTTATGGATCAATGTTTAGCAAGCAAAATAATAGGCTGGAATAACAGCTAGATGAAATAACAGCTGGCATCTATTACAGATCATCAAATCATGCTATGGATGCACTGAACCGACAAGGAAGACTCGAGTCTGAATGATAAACTCAAGGTCTCATATTTCTGATTTTTAGGAATTATGAAAGCACTGGTTTCTTAACTCCCTCAATACAGAGGAACCTTTTTTTTTTTTTAATTTAACACAAGGCTGGACCTTGATCAATAAAGAAATGATTACAGACTAAACAGTAGTGGTTGCTTAAGTGCAAGTGATTTGATTACATGGTATGTGCACACAAAATAAAATTCAAACCAGGAATATACAAACTTAACAGTTTCAAAAAGCCAGTTCCACAAAGCCTGGGGGGGGGGGGGGATGCCAATAATGGGAAGTCATTTAACAACTTTCTTCCTGATCCACCAAAAATCACAACTGGGAGAAAAAAAACTATGCTGTTCTACAAAAAGTCTAGCTTACAGCAGAGATTAAAACAGCTTGTAAAGCATCCCTCTCCCATACAAGAAATGAATGCATAAAATGGAACTTTTATCTGTAAAGGAAAAAAAGATGAGGGAATTAAAATTAGAAAGTAAAACCATAATTTAAAAAATCAGAAGTTGACAAAAATTGACAAGAGAAAGAAAAAAAAATGAAAGAATTTGTGGCCAGATTTAAAGACACAATGAGAAGGAAAGGTACTGCTGTACCTTATTTTAAGGAAGTAAATGGGATGATGCAAGATCATCACATGCCAGTTGGTCCAAGGCAATCCTGAATGTAATAATGCAACGCGTATCTCTAGATTCATTCAAAGGAGGACACCATCAGCACAGAAAAACAGATCTTACCAAGCTCAATCAATTTTTTAACGAGACTACAGAGAAAATTAGACTTCTACATGTCATTTATATGACTTTGTTCCATGTGGAATTTCTTATTAAGAAACTAGAATGATAAAAAGCAACATGACATGCATTAAATTGATTGAAAAATGGACATCTGACTAGCTCGAAAAACCTAACCACAGAATTTTCAAATCAAATCAAATTTTCTAGCAGTGTCCAACAGGAATATATTCTTGGCCCTTCTAAAGGGCAATAGCTATTTAAGTGAAGCTACTGAAATACTTTCAATGATATCGAAATGACATGTAAGATGTTATACATCACTGATATACATCAAAGATACATGAGAAAGTAGAACTGTTACAGTTAAAGTTTGCAAAGGGCACATTCATCACAGGAGCAACAAATAAAGAGAAAAGGACATTGTTATTAAAGTTTTCTTTATCTTTCAAGAAGTCGGACACAAAGTAAACCTGTGATTTAATGCAGCCAAATTCTTAGGCATAAATTTAGTAACAAAGAACCCAAGCTGTTCTTCGAGTCTGATGGATCTGGCCCTTGAGCAGCAACTAAAAGAGACTAAACCAACCAGATCAAGACTCTTCCTAAACTGCATCCAGGTTATACGCCCAAAGACAACCAGGAATTACCAAGAACCTATGCTCAGGCTGAGTTCAGACACAGGAAATGAGAGAGACTCCTAGGTCTTGGGAACAACCCTTGGCTTCACGCTGCTCCCGGCGTCATCCAGCTCAGGTAAGAAGAGACATGTCTATTCACAGTACAATATGGCTTTAGCAGGGAAGGTGGATAACTGCTGGAATAACTTAGCAAGGGTTGTGACAGTGATGGAAATTGTTAAAGACTGGAGGTTTTAAACATTCTAGTTCAACCACGGAAATTTCAGCCTGGAAGAAGGAATCGATTGATGAAGTCCCTATGGTCCGGGTTATGTTGGAGATCATACGATCTCCAACGGAAAGATCTCCAGCATAAGATCATATGATCAAAGTGGTCTCTTCTGGTCCTAAATATATATGCACTTAGGTAATGCTCTATGCATACTGCACCAAAAAAGATGGTGGGAATATTGCAGCATAACTTGCATAAATTTTTACTTGTTTTTTTTTTTTCTTCTTCATAATACATATCTGAAGAAAGATGCAGACAACAAAATCTTCCTGGATGACTTCTCAGTTCACAGCACTTGTGGATTTAGTGACATTAAGAAAATCACTATCATTAGGATCAGTAAAACCGGAAAGGTATCTTCAAAATGAAATTCTTTCATTAGCAGGCTGGCACATGAGCACAGTTCCAAGGGAGGCAAGAAGAGAAACATCCGCCACTTGTGCTGGTTTTTGTAATTAAGACAGCAATGATTAAATAAAATATTAAATTTCATAAACCTTTATGAAAACTTGGAGAGGTTTAGCTGCCAGTTCAGATAGAAGGGAAGGGATACTTTTTTGGAAGCGGAGTYATAGAAACAGGAAGATTTGTGTCAGATTACACAATTGATTGGGGGGGGGGGTCACAACACTCCAAATGTCAGATCTCTATCTGAACCAAAACCAGGGAAGGGCTGAAAGCCACACCACAACAAAGGATTATTTCAAATGCAGTATTTTAAATATCYTGGAAAGAAATAATCTGGAAGAGTGGAAGACTAAAAAGAGGCTGCAATGCAGGGAAAAAAAAAAGACACAACCTCTTAAGATGAAAAAAAATCAAAAGGAATCAATCACTAGGCTGGGAGGCGAGAAGTGGGGGACGAAGAGGGACAGAGGAGAACCACCGAAGAATTYGGAGATTGCCTAGATACATAAAGCACAGGCAGAAAAAAATACTGCAATAAACTTGAATGGGACCCTGGCATTAGCAGCAATTGCAGAGAAGAGCGGGAGAGACACCTGGAAGGGAAGCAGCAAATCCCGGTACTCTCTCTGCGTATGAAGTTAAGCTTAGACTAATGCTAAGATGCAAAGAGAGAGATGGAGAACTGAAAGAAAGGGACACTTCCAGAGCGTGGAAGATAAACTGAGCGGCTGGAGTTATATGGTGTTATATGATCGAGTTACATGACAGAGAAAAGGAATAAGGATTGCATCTCTCCCAATTCCGACTCACTAGTGAGCTTCTCAAGGAGAAAAACTTTCAGTTATCTGAATGTTTAAAAATATTCTRCATGCTCTGAATACAAGATTATTGGAGACCTAAAGCCCTGTTCAAAGTAATTTATGTGAAGCTTGGAGATTTAAACAATCTCAATCTTTTCCCCTCACTCTCGTAATTCAGTTTGCTACAGTGTGCTTCTGAACCGTGGAGAAAGCACAAACACTATCTGGTGAYGGAAAACCAGTTTCAAGGATCCAAAATTTGATGATGAAAATTCTCAACCATTTCAGCCATACTCTGCATTGTTCCTACTCTCCACACTCATGCACACGCCAAATGTATTATTGTTCTAAATTTTAAAGAATTAAATGTAAGCCATAAACACTGAAACCGCACGTTATACAAATGTTCCTTAAACAATAGGATTTTACAACTCACACATGAACATGGGGTTGTCTTCTAAGACAACTGCCTTCATACAGACAAGATCTGAAAATATCTTAGGTTCAAAACCTGAAGTTTTGAAATTTAAACTATACCTTAATTCCTCTATATTTTAGCAACACTTTTTCGTTTTGACCTATTGCTTAAGTTATTACAGCAAAAAAGCGTGTGTTATGGAAGGAGAACTCTGCTCGCATCCTAGCACAGACATTTCCACATAGAGGATCTCCGAATTGCTCATAGGCTTTAATAATAGTTCCTGTCCGGTCTCTTGAGAAAGTTGGTAACACACAAGAGGTCACATCAGAATAAATGCACAGGGCTGCTTCACACGCAATGTAGTAAGTAGAGTCCTGCACGCCAGGAATGGTGCTGAGCAAGCACAATGCAGCCAGTTCACCAGGCTTTCTATGGACAATACAAAAGCGATCCATAAGCACCTAAGGAGCGAGGCCATGGGAAAAAAACAACAACAACATTTAGGACAAATAGTGGAGAAAAACCACTAAGTCCCCAAAAGCCCAGTTCATTGAAGAGCTCTTGGGACATCTTGCATTTTTATTACGCAAGCTGTAATGTCACATAAATGGAAATAATGCGAGAGAAAAGCCGCCTCGAACTGAGGGCTCTCCCACACAGGCTCACCCCATGGATAGGTGCTGATAGAGGAAATGGGCTCAAAATTGAGCAAAACATTCAAAAGAGGGAGGCACTGCTCTTCYTTGCTTGAACCCAACTTCACTGCCTGGGAGACATTCGGGCTCCCAGGTAAGAGGGGTGAACCAATTGAGATATCAACCTGCTAAGCAGAAAATAAGAACATACTTTGTATCTTTCTGTCTAATCTCATAAAGGGAGGACATTAATTTCTGCTGAATAAATCTTTGCTACATTTATCATTAGGTACATCTGGTTTGTGAAGACAACATGAAGCCAACAAATCTAGCGTGTGCAATCTCCACAAAGGTAACGTATGCAAATAAAACGGTTTGTCCAAGCATCCCTGATGGACTTATTCATCAAGTAGTACTTAAAGGACCAGGGAATGAAAAAGGCTTCGCCTAGGTGGCGAAGGGTCTGGTATTGCTAAGTTCTTTTCCAGCCAGTGACCAGACATATTTTTCTGACTTTTCTTCTCTAGTGYCTTCTCCAAGTTTGTGTTCCCTTGGAAATAGCAAGCAGCTGAGACACACAACCTATTCCCGGGCAAACCCTGAAGCATCACAAAAGACTTTAATATGATCCCGGGTAAACAAACGATTTCTATCCCATCTTCCTGTTGAACAACAGGCATTAGAGACCATTCTTTTAATTCTGCAGTCCTGAACTCAGTCATAATACACTGAAACACAGGAAATTCCACTTGAACATAAGAAAACACTTCTTTATTGCGCGGGTGGTTGAACACTGGAACGGGTTACCCAGAGAGGTTGTGGAGTCTCCATCCTTGGAGATATTCAAAACCMGACTGGATAGGGTCCTGGGCAACCTGCTCTAGGTGACCCTGCTTGGTCTCCAGAGGTGCCTCCCAACTCCAGCTGTTCTGTGATTCTGTGGTTCAAGATATCTTCATTTCATTACAGAAATTCATCATTTACTCTAAAGTGAGTATTCTTTTATCTGATTACATGTGAACTGAGATCAATAACCAATGTGCCATGAAAGACATCCTATAGCACAGCCCCCCCATCAAAGAAATGGTTATTAATAATTAGAAAAATACATGTTCACCATACGCCTGTGGTATAAAGCATACAAGCAAGTTCAGAAGTGACTTAGAAAAATGAATGAAGGCTTTGCGTTAGCAAACAGGATTTCCTATTAAAAGGGAATCAAGAAGACAAAGAGACTAGAACAAATATGGAAGTAAGGAATCTGATCTGGTGAGGCAAAAGTAAATATTTACAAAAGTTAGTCTAGAGTTTAATTTGCAGAGAGTGGGAAATGTATTCTTCAACTGAAGGCATAAATTGTTGTGTAGTTCCTGGACAGTTTCCAATGAATGTTGGAAAACTGATGCTCCTATCACTAGAGAAATAAAGGCAACAAAAGAGTAGTAAAATCCTTCCCCTGTATATTGCTACAGAAAATCTCATTCCTCTTTGGTCTGGCATGACAAATAATATCCTTGTAACTCTACTTAAAGGACAGAATCAGGCAAGGATGAGGAATACTACACAGAAACAACATCTTCATAGCTCCAAGTCACATTAAAGTATAAACTCAATAACCAGAGTGCAAACTGCTACAGAGGAAAATCCCCCRGGCAAACTCCATAGAAGCTGCAGATTTGGACAAAGCACTTAGCCAAGTGCTATTTATCTGCTGTATTTTTCTGTATTTTTGTAAGCGGCAAACTAAATTCAGGAAGGCTTAAAGCTATGGGGAAAAACGTATGCAGTCCAGTATAAACAGAACGCATGTTTTTAAAACTCAGGAAGGGTCAGGCTAATTATAAGGTTCATTCTGAGCTAAATAGCCATGAATCTGCCTTAGGAGTCTCAAGGCATGAACACAATTTCTTTTAATATTCCCTGTGTTTGCCCTGTTAATATTTTATATGAAAACTGAATGGGCAACGGGTCCACAATATTTCCAGCTCATCCACTTGCAGTTAATTCAATAGAGCCAATGTTTCATAGCTGCTGAGAGAAGACATTTGCCTTGAATTAGGACAAAACTCTGTGGGTGAGAAGCAGAGGAAATTGCTGGAGAAAGCAGTCTGAGCACAACTCCCACCCAGAAAAACAAAGACGGACTCTGAACAACAACAAGAAAATTAAAAAGACATCACTGCCATGCAACCRAAGGACCAGCTCCTTGTTCAGAAAGTCTCTTTGCCATTCTTGCCCCATAGGAATGGGGTTTATTGTTTTCGTCATACACTGACCTTCTCTTAGGCCAGGTGTCCTGCCCGATTATACCCTATTCCCTCTGTGTTAATCCCAGCAGTATTGCACTAACGGTCATGGAAAGTATTCACATGTCCCTAATGACCATATTCAGTTTAAGTATCTTATTGATATAAAACGTCTTTCAAATTTTAACAAAACTTGAAACATTTTTGGAATAAATGAAGAAAATAAATTGGGCTATTTAGATTCTACAGCGGAGCTACTGCTCAGGACATTACAGAAACAGCCAAAAACACCCCAAACCAGGACATCTCATTATTTCCACTTCTCACTTCCAAGAGAACGGACATCTACTTCAATCCAAAAGCATTCTAACTACATTAGAAAAAAAAAAGTCTTAGCTTGTGGGATTGAGATTTGTAACCTAGGTTTGTCAAAGAATTTGCATTCAAACCAGCAAATACAGAATTTTTAGGCAACTTCACAACTTTAATTATGCATTCCTTTCAAATGTTGGACATGAAAGATGTTGGAAGGAGTAGAGAACAGAACTTTCTAAGAAAAAAAAAATGTACGGTACTTYATCATGAAATCAAAATTCACAGTACATGATTTCATATCATAAATGTATACACACACATGTACACATGCATACAATTTCCTCCAGGAAAGAGACACTTTTGTTGGAAATACTACTTCTATGCAAACAATGTTGACATGCAAATATACATACTTAGAAATAGGCTGAAATGTTTAAAAATTTTCTGAGGGACATAGAAGTACCTCTGCCAGACTACCCAAAGAAAAGAGGAAAAATGCAAGAAAAACACAGGATAACATTAAATAATTAATATAATATATTAAATACTTTTCAATAATGAGACCAAGATTAAGTTTAATCTCTATTACTAAACATTTCCTGTAAAAGCATAACAATGTACTTGAAAAATAAATATCACAAATAAAAATTGTCTATTGCCTTCTATGTAATGTCAACATCAATCCCCTCTGTTGAATTTCTGTGGATTTATGTACCCAGATATAAACTTTCAAAATGAAGTCAATCATAAATAAACCTCTTCCAAAGGAAAATTCATGTCAAAATAGATAGGAAATAAAGAATAGGTCTTTTCAGCCTGAAAAATATCCATGTCATTGAAAGGAAACATTTATGAAGCACACAAATTCACAAAGTAAAACGTTTTGTGATAGCACCCAGTGTGCCCAAGCCAAGGCCACGAGCACTATGACGTTAAATACTTCGCATGTTGTTGCTGTGCTACTTACAGAAAGTTCAGGTACTAGAGGATATAAATGATGCTATCAGCCAGAAACAAAAATACACATTTCTGTGATGCATGTGATCACAGTGACTACACACAAAACAGGAATGCAACTGTGAAGCTCTTTTTTTCTTTTTTAAGGGATGTTAATACCCAGGCAGAACCCAACTGCAGCAGGCACTGAGCAAAACAACAGATACCRGAGCATTTTGTGAGAGTTCAATTCACCACGGAAAGAGCTGAGGTTCATAAGATGTACGGATAATAATTTGGATTTAAGAAGCCCAAGCCTAGCCTTGCTCAACTGAGTAGAAGTGCCCTGTCAACCTCTTAGGAAGCAAGCCAACAGCATCCTCTTAATTCTTATTAACATTTTTCTTTGCAAGACTTCCACGTAGATACGGCTCCTCAGTAGCACGCAAGCCCATTTCTACCTATCTATCAGAAATAACTACAGCACCTTTCAGCTGCTTCTTTTTCTGTGCATCTTTATTACAAATAGTAACGCTGACCTTCCTCACATTCACGTCAGTTGAAAGCCGTGATAAATTTGTAGAGTTCGGGATTTTTTTTTCCCCCCTTCTTCTATGGCTCTAGAAGAACACAAAAAAAAAACACCACCTGTGTGGTGGAACGTGCTCTAGGTGACCCTGCTTGAGCAGGTCTCCAGATGATCTCCAGAGCTCCCTTCCAACCTCAACCTTTCTGTGATTCTGTGATTTGCAGAGCAAGGGCCTGGACCAGTTACAGCTGCAACTCCCACACGCTCCTCCGAGAGCGACACACACCTATCAGGAACATAACGTGGTCTTTAGCATCTACCAAACTTTTTTAGAAATACACTTCAGTTTGAAAAGCACTAAAATACTCGTCACTGCGGAAAGACGGCAGTTACAAAGCAGGTCATCTGGAAGCCTTCAAGGAAGAAAAACATTTGGGATACCAAGTTTGCAAAGCCACCGTCTTGGCCGGCAGCATGACTCCTCCCGAAACGATAAGCGCACGAGAGCACACTCATCACAGCGCACAACAGGAGCACCCTCAAAAGAGCTCCAGGTCCGATCTACCCTTCAGCACTTATAAAACTACCTGCCCTATTCAACAAAATGCATCTTACCCATGTCTCATAACCCRCCCTTGGCAGAGCTAGATCAAGTTCCTTAAATGCAGTCTGCATTTTAGGTTTTTCCATTTTGTTCTTCAGTTAAGGAGTTACTATTAAGGGTCAGAAATGTTACATGAACTGATGTTATGCAACAGAAAGCAGGTTTTATTTTAGGTAATGTTTCAAAGTTATTCTTCATTACTTTTTCAGGAGAAGAAGTTACTATTTCCCAAATACGTCATCCTAAATTACCTTTTTCACTACCACACTTGCCATTCTGAAGAAAGGTTATTTTATTGACTTCAGACAAACACACACCAACCTCACGTTTGCTGGGAAAAACGATACAGATTTGATTTAGTGATTCATGCTAGCATACTCGCAGTTGTGCAATATTTTTCCATCTTCAAAACCAACATGATATATTTTTCTAAAGTCCCAATCCCTCAAGTCGCACAGTAATTAAATTTACATTGTCTTCAATTTATTTGGAAATTAACCTCATTCCCACAGAGAAAAGAGGTTGTGCTTTACCTCCCACTCAGTTTTATACATCTTACTGCCTTGTGCAATTCTCTCTGCCTCTACCAAATCAGAAATTCCTGAAAAATGCACCCCAAAATGGACTTTTAACAGACAAATTCTATGATGTTCCAGGTCATGCTGCGTTTTTCCCCAAAGCCAAGAGAACATTTCCAAGAACGAAATTAGCATGTTGATAAAACAAACATCAACAGTTTGCCTTTCTGCAGACTACAAAAAGAAAGTGCAGCCTTCCTGGATCCTTTGGGATGTTGATGCCCTTCCACCTTGGGAAACAAATGGAGACAGTTGGATCACGGGGGCAAATACAACCTGTATTACAATGGGATATACAGACTGCTACATAGAATAGACACAACACGGCTTTCTAGACACGTACAAATATATCTCTGAAGTTAAATTAATCTAGGTGACAACAAAAGGCATGCAAAGACCAGTTTCCTTGAGCCTGCTGGGGTAATCTGGATTAATCTGTGGCCAAAACTATTCTGGATACTAAACCAATCTGCAAAAGGTGAACAACTATACAAGTAGTATAAGGGCTCTCAAATGAACAACCAAGATAGTTATCATGTTTTCAAATTCAGCCAAGCTGTAGATACTTGGATTATAACCGATACACCTAATTATGGGAATGTATTCACCTAGAAAATAAAACCAAACCCAAATATACCTAAGCTCACCAGAGCTAAGCCCTTCTCAGCAGGAAAGTCTCCTACCAAGCCACTCCAATCCTCTGTCTTCAAGCAAAACTTTCAACACCACCTCCCAAAACATCCTCATAGACAAGTAGACGAAGTACAGGCTAGGTAAATGGACAGTGAGGCAGACTGAAAACTTTTGTTGTAAATCAAAATGCAACAAGCACTACCTATTGGAAACTAAAAAGAAATCAACGCAGGAACGTCTTCTGCAAAGCCCAAACTGCACTACAGAGCACTTTGGGGAATTATTTTGGGGTAAAATCTTGCAGTAGCAAGAGGATGRCTTGAAGACTAATAACAGGAATGCAACATCAGAAAGATCCAATTTGATTTTTTTTTTTAAATCAGCAATTTTTTTCTTTCTGATGCACGAACACCAAATTGAAAATAATTCCAAGGACTTGCACTGTGGAGAAAAATAAAATGTCTACATTGAATTGTCTTAAAAACAAAACTGTTCTGCAAAACCGGAGAGCAATCACAGCAGAGCTCGGTAAACTCCTCTTTAAAAAGGCACAGTTCTTCGTAGGACCGTGCACTACCAAACCCACGTCAGAGCTTTAGCTGCATACAATTCCCAGGCTGGTCAACGTTCACCTTTCTGAGCTCACTGCTCAGAGGAAGATGGCTCAACTAGACTGCACTTCAATCTATGTCAGTTCACAAAATTTACAATTTGGATTTTAACCAAYTGGGAGTAGAAAAACCTACCGCTGACACACTGTTTATTCCTGACACTAAAACTGGCCTCATGGGTCACCTCCCCTTAGATGTCCCTCAGTTTATCCTATCCATAAAACTGGATTTTCCTCCTTCATAAAATGTTTTGATAACTATTATAGAGCATAGATGTGATGTGACACTGCATGGCATCCACCCATAGTTATTTAAAATAACAATGTACGTGAGGCAGGAACAATAAATTGAAACTTTAAAACCTTCTTTCATTAATGCACTAGTATTAAGCTAGTTTTCAGCTAGGCTGGTGCCCCAGAAAACATTTCCAGCATTTCGAAAAGCCAAATGCTAATCGCTGTCCTGGAGGTTACACTCGGGCTGCAGGATTAGTCATCTTTGGAAACCAGTCGTGGTTGTTCTTATTTTCCTCTCCCACTGCTTTTTCTGATCTGCGGCTGATGCAGTGGGAGCATTCGCAATGTTTTCTCACAAATTCAGCTTACAAATATGAAAGAACAAAAACACTTAAGAATAGCTCACAGCTCTCAACTCCTACATCYTGCTGTACAGTAGGGATCCAAAGCCTCATTAGAAAACCTAAATCAATCCTTTAGAGGATTAGGATGAAAAAGCTGACTGTTTTCCCCCTTTTTTCCCCCACTTCTGCATYTCTTGGTCAAATACGCTGTGGTTAGAAATAGAGATACCAAAATGTAAGAAAAATGACAGTTCTCATAATCTGATGTTCTAATTAGAAGCTGGGAACAGAAAAAGAACAAAAACAGTTCCTACAATGATTTACTAATTCTGCAAATCCAGAGCATTTTAGATAATTTAAGTAAGTATGAATGAACCTGGATGCCAGGTCCCAAATCTTTAAGTTACCCCTCCCTTAAGCAAATTGGCAATGTTTCACGGGATGCTCGACGCAGCTCCTCTGCTCCCYGCTCTGTTCTGGGCAGCCTCCTCGGTCCCTCCGGGGAGCCAGGGTAGCGCGGCAGAGCACAGAGCCAAGGGTTGCTCCCGTGGCCTCGCTGCCGGGCAGTCACAAACTGAACATGAGATCTGAACAGCTGAAAGACCACGCAGAGCTCCTCTGGAAGGAGAACCATGAGCATGAAATTTCTAATTGCTTATTGGGTAAATCAAATATTAAACATTGAAGAATGGACATTTTCAGACTCGTGGAGTTGCTATCGATTAGGAAAATGAAAACTCAGGTATTTTCACTAAGCAGTTCCATTCTGCTGCTCCTGCACAGTACCTATCACAACATCTGCTTTGAGAAAATCTGGGCTTACYGAAAAAAATAGTGTTTTACTATATAAGGTCTATCTTTTGGACACAGACAGACAGTATCACTTTCAAACTAGCATGCCATTAAGTATCCTGAAGTCAGTCAGTACCTGCAGAACAACCAGGTGTGCTTGCACAGTCAACCCCAAACAAGCAAGCTACTCGGCYACACATCGCACCCCACAAAAACCCATTAACCAAATCACATTTCAAATGGAAGCCACCTATGATGTTAACAGTACGTTGTTGTTGTTGTTGTTTTTTAAGCTGCACTATTCATTGTTGAGTTTATTGATTAACTCAGTTTAACTCAAATTATTGCTGCACTAAGACTTCAAGCATTTTATGGAGTGGGACACTTTGAATGCAACCTTATAAAGCAATGTCTTGCCTCCTTCATGAATAACATAAAAACTCAGAGCAGAGCCACTCTTGAAAGTCTTTTGCTAAAAGTTCATTCATCACCACTGTTCATATGCACAATTTGAATCCTTTAATCATCTGCTCTGTCTCCCAGAGGAAACTGCATTTTCTGGCAAGGTATTTGCCCCTCCTTCTCCCAGGGTCCTCATCCATCATTTGCTTCTCAGGTTTGTGRTATTTTTTGAAATATTTCAATACTTAAACTACTACCCAATTACAGGTAGATACTCAAACCTCTCTCTCGACACACACATGCACGAGTAAACATTTAGTTCTCAATTTTGTTGGAAGATGTAGGTACTCCATACTATTTAAAAGTAAAAATAGGTATGCATTTTGATACTTAACTTCAGGCATTCTGGTTGGAACATCTTAATAGCAATTATTAATGTATATTCTAGCGGCAGCCAGTACTTTCCACTAGTTCCATCAGCACATAGTAAGACCTGGAATCACAGCTATAACCAGTCAATGTGCAACCTGGCATGCTGAAGAGGACTTCTGYATAAGCCACAATGTAGCTTTGGTGAGAATCTCTCCTTTAATGTAACGAATTGTAAGATATTTTGAATCAGTAGCATGTCTGTTATTTTTTAAGTGAACATTTTTTCTATATTTAGGCAATAATTACACAGTTTACTAAGTTGCCTTCACTAGCCAAAGTTCATACAACACTGTCTGGGAAACCAAAACAGATAAAAGTGCACATCTAGATGGGCAAGATAAAGAAAACCCACATTGCGCTCTACCCTGCCAGCTACAACAACATATCAGAGCTGAACTACTAAATGCAACATTTGAGTAAGGTTTTCGGTGTCTAAGCAGAAGAGTGGCTCATATGATCATAAATCCTTTCCGATTTCAAAAATATACTAAACTACATTCAGTCTCACATTAATTTTATTAGCATTCTCCCAAACTTTTCAAGCAAGCTTTAGAACATTTCTCTTTTTATTCTCAAAACAACAGCTTATTTATATAATTACAGAAGAACCCCCCCGCCATCCTGAATAATTGCCAGACATTACATATGAACACAACCCCCCCCAGTCTCTGAACAAACTGCTACAATGGAAATGTGTGAAAGTAGTTGTGTTCCAATTTCATCTCATGGGAATGCAGGCTCATAAGCATTCAATTAAAAACAATTTTGTCTGATCAAGATGTGTTGTAGTTTCACATGCTAATGTGGCAATATGTGTCTAGATCATGTCTGTGATAAATTTCTTTCTTTTTTTTTTTTTTTAACTAGGGTGGGAGAAAAAGGCTATTATATAGAAAGAAC